>NC_070582.1:3003524-3049001 GCF_027409825.1 Scomber japonicus | reverse complement strand
CTCTCCTCTTCCTCCTCCACCTCTCCTCCTCTTCTTCCTCTTCTTCCCTCTCCTTTTCTCCATCTTCCTCTCCTCCACCTCTTCCTTCTCTTCTTCCCTGTCCTTTTCTCCCTGTCCTCCCCCTCTTCCTCCCCCCTCCTCCTCCTCCTCATCAGGAGGTGGCTGATAATCAGATAGATACAGGTGATCTGATGGAGTGTTTGGTGGAGAACAAACACCAGAAGGAGATGAATGAGAAGTGTATGGTTGGAGTAACACACTTCCAGCTGGTGAGTAATAATCATCATCATCATCATCTTCATCGTCATCATCATCATAATAAGCTTTTTAATGTCATGAATACTTCATTATGAGGCAGTTTCTCTCATATTTAAACAGTAACATTACAGTTTTAATGTGCAGCTAAATTATTTTATTAAATGCTAAAATGTTTTTTTTCTTTTTCTCTTTTTCTTTTTGCAGATTCAGATCAAAGACTTCCGTTTCTCCTACAAATTCAAGACAGCCTGCAAGGAGGACGTCCTCAAGCTGTGTCCCAACATCAAGAAGAAGTAAGAAAAACTCCAATTAGAAGGAAGGAAGGAAGGAAAAATGGAAAAATTGAAAGGAGGAAGGAAGAAAGGGGGGAAGGACAGAAGGAAGGAAAGATGTAAGGACAGAGGGAAGGAAGGACAGATGGAAGGAAGGAAGGAAGGAAGGAAAGATGAAAGGAAGGAGGGAAGGAAGGAAGGAGGGAAGAAAGGGAGGAAAGACAGATGGAAGGGAGGAAGGAGAGAGGAAAGGAGGAAGGAGAGAGGAAAGAAGGAAGGAAGGGGGAAGGAAGGAAGGTCCTTTTAAACGTCACAGCACAGAGAGACATAATGTTTCTGAATGTGAAGTAAAGTTCATGATCTGTGTGTGTGTGTGTGTGTGTGTGTGTGTGTGTGTGTGTGTGTGTGTGTGTGTGTGTGTGTGTGTGTGTGTGATGTTCAGGGTTGACGTGGTGATCTGCCTCAGCACCACGGTGAGGAACGACACGCTGCAGGACGCCAAGGAGCAACGAGTCTCCGTCAAGTGTAGGAAACAGCTGAGAGTGGAGGAGGTGGAGATGGTACGATCAGAGACACACACACTAATACACACACACTAACACACACACACGCACAATTCTCCTCCATGTCTGTTTGTGTTTCTATTCTTGTTAAATCTCTTCCTTGTATCTCTTCAGTCTGAGGACATTCGTTTGGAGCCGGAGCTTTACGACTCCTGTAAACAAGACATCAACAAACTGTGTCAGAACGTCGCCTTCGGTAACGCACAGGTCAGAGACGCACACACACACACACACACACACACACACACACACACACATACACACACACATACACATATACACAGAGACATACACACACATACAGATACACATTCACACACACACACACACCTGCAGCTCTGATTCCACTCATTTTGAAATAAAGCCTCTTTAATAATAAACAGATTTTATAAATCTTGTTGACTTATTTCAGAAACAGCAAGAATTAAACCAAAAAAAAAACCTTTATGATCAACATTTACTCATTACTCAACATTTTAAAGCAGTAAGTTTGATGATTGATTAACAGTTAAAGTCGGTCAGAACGGTTTGATATGGAGCCAAATCTGGGCCTTTATGTTGAAAAAAGATTTAAAACAGGAAGTCCAAGTTCATTTTCATCCAAATCTTTTTTTTTTTTTTTTTTTTTAACAATTTTAAAATCTCATCTTTTCACTTTGACATCAGGTCATCGAGTGTCTGAAGGAGAACAAGCGTCACCTGACTCAGCGCTGTCACCAGAGGATCTTTAAGCTACAGGAAGTGGAGATGGTCGATCCTGAACTGGATTACCAGCTGATGAGAGTCTGCAAGCACATGATCAGGGTAAACCCCCCCCCCCCCCCCCCGAAAACAGTGTCACATGATCAGGGTAACCACCCCCCCCCCCCCCCCCCCAAAAAAAAACAAAACAGTGTCACATGATCAGGGTAGGATCTGGGAAAGGGTTCCATAGAATGTCTGGTAGGGAGAGAGTTCCATAGAGTGTCTGGTAGGAGAGAGTTCTAGAATGTCTGGTGGGAGAGAGTTCTAGAATGTCTGGTAGGAGAGAGTTCTAGAATGTCTGGTGGGAGAGAGTTCTAGAATGTCTGGTGGGAGAGAGTTCTAGAATGTCTGGTGGGAGAGAGTTCCATAGAATGTCTGGTGGGAGAGAGTTCTAGAATGTCTGGTAGGAGAGAGTTCTAGAATGTCTGGTGGGAGAGAGTTCTAGAATGTCTGGTAGGAGAGAGTTCTAGAATGTCTGGTAGGAGAGAGTTCTAGAATGTCTGGTAGGAGAGAGTTCTAGAATGTCTGGTGGGAGAGAGTTCCATAGAATGTCTGGTAGGAGAGAGTTCTAGAATGTCTGGTGGGAGAGAGTTCTAGAATGTCTTCCTTCCTCCTTCCTTCCTTCCTTCCTTCGTACTACCTTCCGTCCTTCCTTCCTTCCTTCCTCCCTCCCTCACCTCCTTCCTCTCTCCTTCCCTCCCTCCTTCCTTCCTTCCTTCCTTCCTCCCTTCCTTCCTTCCTCCCTCCCTCCCTTCCTTCCTTTCTTCGTCCTCCCTTCCTTCCTTGACTCAAGGATAAGGGGAGAGTTAAGTAGATATTTTACAGTGTGTGTTTGTGGCTTTATATCTGCCTGTATGTGTGTGTTACATTGTGTGTGTGTGTGTGTGTGTGTGTGTGTGTGTATAAATGTTGTTTCCTTGTCTCAGCGGTTCTGTACGGAGTCGGAGGGGAAGAACGTCCTTCAGTGTCTGAAACAGAACAAGAACAGCGAGCTGATGGATCCTAAATGTAAACAGATGATCACTAAGAGACAAATCACCCAGAACACAGGTACACACACACACACACACACACACACACACACACACACACACACACACACACACGGACACACACACACACACACACACACGGACACACATTTTACAATGTGCATCATGGACAAAGTGCTGAAAGTGTCTCTCTGTGTGTGTGTGTGTGTGTGTGTGTCTCTCTGTGTGTGTGTGTGTGTGTGTGTGTGTGTCTCTCTGTGTGTCTCTCTGTGTGTGTGTCTCTCTCTGTGTATATGTCTGTGTCTCTGTGTGTATGTGTGTGTGTCTCTCTCTTCCCTCCAGACTTCAGGTTGAACCCGGTCCTGAGGAAAGCTTGTAAAGCCGACATCCCAAAGTTCTGTCAGTCCATCCTGAACAAAGCGACGGCCGACAGCGAGCTGGAGGGTCAGGTCATCTCCTGCCTCAAGCTCAAATACGCAGACCAGGTCAGACTCTCACAGATACTCAAACATTGAGCCTAAACAGCCTCATATTGCTGTTTGACTCACTTCAGTCTAAACCACATAGATAAAAAAGTCTTTTTAAAGTAATTTATTCATTTCTAACTCTAACGCTAAAAAACAATAAAATGCCCCCAAAACTATGAAATCACACACATTGAGGCTTTTCTATGTGATAAATACTATAATAAACTAATCCTGTAAATAAATACTGGTGTGTGTGTGTGTGTGTGTGTGTGTGTGTCTGCGTGTCCGTCTGTGTGTCCGTCTGTGTGTCCGTCTGTGTGTGTGTGTGTGTGTGTGTGTGTGTGTGTGTGTGTGTGTGTGTGTGTGTGTGTGTGTGTTACAGCGTTTGTCTTCAGACTGTGAGGATCAGATCAGAGTCATCCTGCAGGAATCAGCGCTGGACTACAGACTAGACCCTCAGCTGCAGCTCCACTGCACTCAGGAGGTTAGAACCACTATTAATGCTTTTATATGATAGATAGATAGATAGATAGATTTTTGCTGCAGCCGTTCATAGCACATACATCTGTTAATTAGTGTGTCCGTGTGTGTGTCCGTGTGTGTGTCCGTGTGTGTGTCCGTGTGTGTGTCCGTGTGTGTGTCCGTGTGTGTGTCCGTGTGTGTGTCCGTGTGTGTGTCCGTGTGTGTGTCCGTGTGTGCGTCCGTGTGTGCGTCCGTGTGTGTGTCCGTGTGTATATACTCAGATTGCTCAGCTGTGTCCGGAGGAGGCGGCGGCTCAGGAGCAGACGGGGCAGGTGGAGGAGTGTCTGAAAGTCAACCTGCTGAAGATCAAACAGGAAGGATGTAAAAAGGTAAACTGACTCTGCTGCCTTCACTGACCTGAACGGAAGCTCGTTCATCTCAGTTTTATCACATAGTAGTAAAACATTAGAGGCAATGCTCTTGTGCTGCCTTCACTGACCTGATCGGAAGCTCGTTCATCTCAGTTTTATCACATAGTAGTAAAACATTAGAGGCAATGCTCTTGTGCTGCCTTCACTGACCTGAACGGAAGCTCGTTCATCTCAGTTTTATCACATAGTAATGAAACATTAGAGGCAATGCTCTTATTAATGCTCCTCTTCCTCTTCCTCCTCGTCCTTCTCCTCTTCTTCCTTCCCCTCATCCTCTTCCCCCTCCTCTTCTTCCTCCTCCTCTTCCTCCTCCTTCCCCTTCTTCCTCCTCCCCCTCTTACTCCCTCTTCCTCCTCCTCTTCCTCCTATCTCTTCTTCTTCCTCCTCTACCTCTTCCTCCTCCTGCTCCTCCTCCTCTTCTTCTTCTTCCTCCTCCTGCTCCTCTTCTTCCTCCTCCTATCTCCTCTTCCTCCTCTTCCTCTTCTTCCTCCTCCTCCCTCCTCCTCCTCTTCCTCCTCCTCTTCCTCGTCTTCCTCCTCTTCCTCTTGCAGGAGGTGTTGAACATGCTGAAGGAGAGTAAAGCAGACATCTTCGTCGACCCCGTCCTCCACACAGCTTGCGCTCTGGACATCAAACATCACTGTGCTGCCATCCCACCCGGCAAAGGCCGCCGTGAGTCCAAAAAACAAACACACCCCTCCTCACACACACACACACACACACACACACACACACACACACACACACACACACACACACACACACACACACACACACACATTATGTAACACACACATACAGGCAGATATAAAGCCACAAACACACACTGTAAAATATCTACTTAACCCTCCTGTTGTCCTTGAGTCAAGGAAGGGAAGGAAGGGAGGGAGGGAGGGAGGGAAGGAAGGAAGGAAGGGAGGGAGGAAGTGAGGGAGGAAGGATGGAAGGGAGGAAGGAAGGAAGGCAGGGAGGGAGGAAGGGAGGAAGGAAGGAAGGGAGAGAGAGGGAGGAGGAAGGAGGGGAGGAAGGAAGGACGGAAAGGAGGAAGGAAGGACGGAAAGGAGGAAGGAAGGGGGGGAAGGACACATACACACACACACACACACACACACACACACACACACACACACACACACACACACACACACACACACACACACACACACACATCCAACTCATTTTGGATGCTACTATATATTTCACTGGTCTGCTAATTACTAAAAAACCCCCAAAAGTTGTACTAATAAAACAAATATATGTGTGTGTGTGTGTGTCTCTCTGTGTGTGTGTGTGTGTGTGTGTGTGTCTCTGTGTGTCTGTGTGTGTCTGTGTGTGTCTGTCTGTGTGTGTGTGTGTGTGTGTGTGTGTGTGTGTGTGTGTGTGTGTTCAGAGATGTCGTGTCTGATGGAGGCGCTGCAGGACAAACGTGTTCGTCTGCAGCCGGAGTGTAAAAAGAGACTTCAGGATCGCATCGACATGTGGAGCTACGCTGCCAAGGTTCGTCTTTCTTTCCTTCCTTCCTTCCTTCCTTCCCTGTTTCTGTCTTTCCTTCCTTCTTTCCTTCCTTCCACCATCCCACTTTCTTCCTTCCTTCTGTCCACCCTTCCCTCTTTCCTCTGTCCTTCTTTCCTTTCTCCCTCCCTCCTTTCCTCCCTAACTCATACCTTCCTTTCCCCCCTCCTTCCCTGTTTCTCTTTCTTTCCTTCCTTCCTTCTTTCTTTCTTTCTTTCCTTCTTCCTCCCTTCATCCTTCCTTCCTTCTTCCTCCCTTCCACCCTTCCTTCCTTCCTTCCTTCCTTCCTTCCTTCCATCCTTCCTTCCTTCCTTCTTCCTTCCTTCCTTCCTTCCTCCCTCCCTTCCTTCCTTCTTCCTCCCTTCCTTCCTTCTTCCTCCCTTCCTTCCTTCCTTCCTTCCTCCCTTCCTCCCTTCCTTCCTTCTTCCTCCCTTCCATCCTCCCTTCCATCCTCCCTTCCTTCCTTCCTCCCTACTTCCTCCCTTCCATCCTCCCTTCCTTCCTTCCTTCCTTCCTTGACTCGAGGACAACAGGAGGGTTAAATAATATGAACGCAGCCACTAATCCCCTCCTCTCCCCTCTCCTCCTCCCCCCTCCTCGTCATCTAGGTTGCGCCGGCCGAAGGTTTCTCGGACCTCGCCATGCAGGTGATGACGTCGCCGTCTAAGAACTACATCCTGACGGTGATCGGTGCCGGCGTGGCGCTGCTCTTCATGGTCGGTTTGCTCTGCGGACGCTTCACCAAACGAGTCACTCAGGAGCTGAAGGACAGGTAGACCCCGCCCCAATCCAAAAGAAAAGGTGGAGGGGGGGGGGGGTCAGGACAGGACACGCCCACAGGAGAATAAACAACAACAACGACCACCGCCAAACAACCCGCCTCCTTCATTCACCCCCCCACTCTTCCTACTACGCCCCCCCCCCCCCTCCAAAAAAATGATTTATAAACACTCCTCTTGGCTTTTTTTGACCTCTTCTTCCAACGCTGTCTGGATGACATCACTCCCACTTCCCCCCCCTCACTAAAGTGATCACTGCCTCTACATAAGCCCCGCCCCCCCTCCCTCGCTCTTTTATGAGACCACGCCCACTGCCGCCCCCCCCACCCCCGACCCCCTCGTTTTTTTTCTTCTTCTTCTCTTCCTGAGCTGTGGCTCCTCCTGCTGTTCACCTGATGATGTAGATGCAGTATCACTCTTTTACTTTTCTTGCCTCTCTCTCTCTCTCTGCTGTGGGGAAGATTTAGGTGGGGGGGGAGGGGAGGGGGGTAGCAGAGGGGGTCAAGGTTGTAAAGGATACACAGGGGGTTAAAGGTCAAGATTTACGGAGGGGGGGGGCGGTGAATGAAATCATAATCGGTGTAAATGTGTAGAAAGTGGGGGATGGGAAATGCTCATCTATAGAGCCATTTAATGACTCCAGTATTTTAATGACTTCTGTGAGTGTGTGTGTGTGTGTGTGTGTGTGTGTGTTTTTCTGGGGGGGGGGGGGGGGCTTTGACTCTGTGAGTGTGTGTGTGTGTTGAGAGAGTGAGTGAGTGTGTGTGTGTGTGTGTGATCAATACTGTCTTTCTACTACCATTCTCTTCTAGTTTGTCCTCCTGCGAAAGAGTATTTGTGGGTGTTGTTTGGCTCTGGAAATATGTAGACTGTTTTATTTTGTTGTTTTTGTTATTTTTGGGGGTGTTTTGGGTTTTTTTTTTTTTTTTTTTTTGGCTGATTTTTTGTTTGTGTGTTACATTTATCGCCATGGGACTGCCAGGCGGGTGGTGCCAACCAGCCTTCCACCCAGTTACAGATGAGATAAATAAAGAGATTTCGGGGGTAGAGGGGTAGATTGGGGGGAGAGGGGGGGTGGGGTGGGGGGGGGGGTTAAGAAAAAAAGTTACCACACACACTCCCAGCCGGCTCGCTTGAAGCTTTTCCTACAACAGGAATTTGTGGTTATTTAGTTTTATTTTATTTTTATTGGTTTTTTTTTTGGAAATGGCAGACTTTGGCAAACCTCAGCTCCTCCTCATGCAGTCCTTTTTTCCCACTCCCAACCTGTGCCATAAACGCACCACAGACGTCCACCTGACCTGTGCTCCAGCTTTCAGTTTTTGGAGCCAGTTTTTGGGACTTTTTTTTTAGAAAAAGTGTGTGTGTGTGTGTGTGTGTGTTTGTTTGGCATCACGCTCTCTGTCCATCTGGAAACGCCGCCGTTACATCACCGAAACGCCAACAGGAGGAATAAACCCCCGTCTGTCTCACCAGGACTGGACTGGGAGGAGCAGCACAGACTGGGGGGGCTTAACTGGTTTATCTATTTTTCTCTTTTTTTTCTCTACGAACTTGCAGAGCGGCTGTCGATATCGTGCTGGTTGGTACGGGGGAAAAAGCTGAGAGCAATGCAGGATTTAAAAAAAACAAAACAAAAAAAAACCAAGAGTAAAGAAATACAAAAAAAATACAAAAAAGATTCTAGATTATTATAGAGATGTGAACATTTTGTGTAAAGATGATACTGGAATCATTGCACATTTTTCTTTTTCTTTTTTTTTATATCTATAAATATATATATATTGTTTTTGTCATAGCCTTATTTATTTGTTTACTAATGGTCAAAGTTTTTTTTTTTTTTTTTTTTATGATTTGAATGTTCTCTGGTTGCCTTTTCTCCAGCGAGCGAGCATCCCTCCTTTCCTTCCTGCAGGGGGCAGTGGAGGGAGGAGGATAACGGGGGGAGGAGGAGGAGGAGGAGGAGGATGATGCAGGGTGATGAAGGGTCGGCCCTCTTCCACGCGTCAACCTGCTCCGGCAGCTGGCTGAATTTTCTTTATTTTATTTCACGTAAGGGGGGCGGCGAACGCCTCGTTTGGTTTGGCAGAGCGAGTTTAGATTTCTCGTCCGGTGATGCTGCTGAACGGTAGAAATCGACGTCCTGAACTGCTTTGTGACTCTTTCTTTGGTTTAATGACGCTGATTGTGACAGCTGAGAATGTCCAAATAACCTGCGAAAGGAAGGAAGACACGAGCTGGGCAAAAAAAAAAGTGACAAATAATAGAAAAGTAAACATGTTTATGAATGAGTATATCCATATCTGTAATGTGATTATACTTTGGGGATGACCACTGGTGCAGGGTAAGGCTGCAACTAAAGTTTAATTAAGAATTGTTCTAAAAATACTCATCACAGTTCCCTAAAGCAGATGTTGACATATCTAAATATCTTGTTTTATCCCACCAACAGTCCATAACCCAAAGATAACCAGTTTAATATCATAGAAGATTTAAAAAACCCAGCAATTAATCACATTTCAATGCTTGAACTAACTAATATTTGCTGATTATTCCACAAAATAGTTGATTGAAAATGGACTAATGGTTGCAGCTATAAAATCAAGGTGTTTTTTTTAATCAATAATGTAGAAATGAAGACAAACAGGAAGAGAGGAAGAGAAATAAAACTATCATTTAACTTGTAAAGCAGCCTCTTGGGAACATGTAAGCTTTACGGTGATATCAAGAAAACCAAAATTTAGGATGATATCATGTTGTCTTATATCACTTATCAAGTCTGTGTGATGCATGCCTGCTTCGTCATATCAGTGCAAAGTTACACAAACACTAAAACACCATGAAGACAAAGAAGTAATAAAGAAACGTGCAGAAAATCGAGCAGTAATCAAACCTCTAATGGGTCAGTTATCTAGTAGGTCAGTGGTGAGGCGTTGAAGGGTTCAGTTTGCTTCAAACAAAACAGATTCCTCTCGATTCTGAACGGTCGCACTTTAAGATGGGGGTGAGAAGCGTCTCCAAGAACGGTTTGACCTCATAGTCTCGATATCATGAATTGTATAAGTCAGGATACTAGTGAGTACTAACGGTCTCTTCTCAACGATATTAATGGTGTTGGTGTGATGGTCCGGTTAATGAACTGCTTTATGCTAGCTTAAAACATCGGGAACCATCTTTTCGTAACGTGTCTGAAACCACCAGTCCGTAACTTTTCTGAAACTGCCTTTACAGAAAGCGTCTTTGAAACCATCTTTCCTTTTTAAAGTGTGTCTGAAACCACCTTTTCGGAAACATCTTAAACCACCTTTATGGAAAACGTCTGAAACCATCTTTTCTTAAACCACGTCTGGAACCACCTCTCCATAACTTTTCTACCTTTTACAGAAAAAGTCTCCGAAACCATCTTTCCTTAACGTGTCCGAACCTTTCCAAAAAGCCGAAGTGACGGTCTGGTTTTCTTGAACCGCCCTGTAAAAGCGTCTGAAACCACCTTTTAGTAAAGTGTGTCCGAAACCACCTTTATGGAAAACATCAGAAACCACCTTTTTGTAAAGTTGACTGAAACCACCTTTTCTTAAACCACGTTTGGAACCACCTGTCTGTAGCTTTTCTACCTTTACAGACAAAGTCTCTGAAACCACCTTGAGAGTGTGTCTTTAACCATCTTTCCTTAACGTGTCCGAACCTTTCCAAAAAGCTGAAGTGACGGTCTGGTTTTCTTGAACCGCCCTGTAAAAGCGTCTGAAACCACCTTTTAGTAAAGTGTGTCCGAAACCACCTTTATGGCAACATCAGAAACCACCTTTTTGTAAAGTTTACTGAAACCACCTTTCCTTAAACCACGTTTGGAACCACCTGTCTGTAGCTTTTCTACCTTTACAGACAAAGTCTCCGAAACCACCTTTCCTTAGAGCGTGTCTTTAACCATCTTTCCTTAACGTGTCCGAACCTTTCCAAAAAGCTGAAGTGACGGTCTGGTTTTCTGTAAAAGCGTCTAAAACCACCTTTTTGTAAAGTTTACTGAAACCACCTTTCCCGAACACGTCCGAGACCATCTTTTCTTAATGTCTCTCAAACCTTTCCGAAAAGCCAAATTGACGATCTGGTTTTCTTGAACCGCCCTAAAAGCATCAGAAATCACCTTTTGTGTGAAGTCAGATTGATTGTTGGTTTCAGGACTGCTTTGTACCGGCTAACGACGTAGGAAGCCTCTTTTGGTGTAATGTCAGTGTGATTGGCTGTTTGTAAACCCCTTTATACTGAAACCACCTTTCCTTAACACGTCTGAAACATTTCTGGAAAGCTAAATAATGATCTGGTTTCTTGTACTGAAGTGTCACAAACCACCTTTCTGTAAAGTCTTAAGTGATTGTCTGTTTGGGGACTACTTTGTACCGGCTAATGGCGTAATGTCGGTGCGATTGGTTGTTTAGGAGTCGCTTCGTACCTGCTGATAGCGTCTAAAAACTGCTGTTGCGTAAATACACGATTCTGCTACTTTTGTACAGAAACTCCTCTTTTCCTCCGACGCTGTCAGCAAATCTAATGAGCAGCTTTGTTTGAAGCATACTGAGAGTTTAATGTCACACAGGATGCTTTTAAAAAAAAAAAAATCAAATATCAGTTGTCACGCAAAAGGAAAATAGTTGAAGTTCAAGTGGTCCTCTTCATCTTCACACTCAGGTTCCAGACTGAAAACACAACTTCTGCATTCAAACTCGTCCTCGATCGCACAATTATCAGATTTTACGCAATTGAGAAGTGTTAAAGAAACTGTTGCTGAATGAATCTGGATCGAGCTCAGCCTTGCAGGTTAATGCCGGAAGTAGAAGAAGAAGGCGATTGTGGTTTTTGTTTGTGGTTTTAGTCGTACGTCAGATAGTTAGCGTCGTCGAGCTTTTTGGTCTCGGTGCGAAGACTTTAAAATCCTGCTTTGAGAAAAAAAAAAAAAAAAGGTCATAAGACGTGAAAGCGAGCAGCTCTCCTCTCCCAGCTCGAGCCGATCATGTGTACATGTGTACTATACTGAGTGACTACATACTGTAAACTACGTTACCGTGCAGTTAGCCTTTACTGTTTGTTTTATTTGATTTTGATTTTTTTTTGTCTAATTGTTGAAGCTTGGTGTGGTGACGCTGCCCTCCCTGCTTGTAAATGAGACGTTCTGATTCGTTGAACTGCCTTCTCTCTCTTTTGTTTTTTTTTCTTTTGTTTTTTTTTTTCCATCTTGACGTTGGGTTTTATCAAAGCGTGCCTACTCACCGTCCCACCGAGGGATCCCCACTGTACAGAACATCCCAGAATCCCCTGCAGCACCCAGCAGAGGAGCATGTGGGCAAGTGTGTGTGTGTGTGTGTGTGTGTGTGTGTGTGATGTGTGTGATGAATGATGTGTGTGTGTGTGTGTGCGTGTGTGTGTTGCCCACAGATTACAGACCTTGCGATCTCGGGTCGGTTCCTCGCTGTTTTTCGTGGTCCAGAGTGATGACGACTCGAACGTTTGACTTTTAAGTTTGTCGCTGAAATGAAACGGATCTTTTTTTGTAAAACAATGTTTTGTGTCTGAATCCATGGAGCTTCTGGTTTATTTCTCCCTGTCCACTTTTATTTTCTTTTGTCTTTTTTTTTTTGGTTTCTCTTTGTTGTTCTGTACAGATGAAAATTGGACAGTTTGTTAATAATAATAAAGTCTGCAAGGTTTCTATTCAACTGTCTGCTTTGTTTATTTGTGTTTGTCAATTTATTCTTCATTGTTGTTCAAAAACTACTAAAAACATGTCACAAATGTGGATTAATGCTGCTGAAGTGTTAATAAACAATACCATGAACAGTTTTTAGGTTGAGAACCACTAAACTAAACTAGCTAACTGTATATAAAGTAGCGTAAACTAGCTAACTGTATATAAAGTAGCGTAAACTAGCTAACTGTATATAAAGTAGTGTAAACTAGCTAACTGTATATAAAGTAGTGTAAACTAGCTAACTGTATATAAAGTAGTATAAACTAGCTAACTGTATATAAAGTAGTATAAACTAGCTAACTGTATATAAAGTAGTATAAACTAGCTAACTGTATATAAAGTAGTGTAAACTAGCTAACTGTATATAAAGTAGTATAAACTAGCTAACTATATATAAAGTAGTGTAAACTAGCTAACTGTATATAAAGTAGTATAAACTAGCTAACTGTATATAAAGTAGTGTAAACTAGCTAACTGTATATAAAGTAGTGTAAACTAGCTAACTGTATATAAAGTAGTGTAAACTAGCTAACTGTATATAAAGTAGTGTAAACTAGCTAACTGTATATAAAGTAGTGTAAACTAGCTAACTGTATATAAAGTAGTATAAACTAGCTAACTGTATATAAAGTAGTATAAACTAGCTAACTGTATATAAAGTAGTGTAAACTAGCTAACTGTATATAAAGTAGTATAAACTAGCTCCACCTCCAGCAGCTACAACAGTAACATGCTGCTCTACCACTGATGCTTCACTATTAATGATCTAATGATGTCATATATAATAATATATCACTACTTTTACTGTAATACTGCATACTACATCACTATAATACTGCAGTACTGTTACTGTAATACAGCATACTACATCACTATAATACTGCAGTACTTTTACTGTAATACTGCATACTACATCACTCGTAATACTGCAGTACTTTTACTGTAATACTGCATACTACATCACTATAATACTGCAGTACTTTTACTGTAATACTGCATACTACATCACTATAATACTGCAGTACTTTTACTGTAATACTGCATACTACATCACTATAATACTGCAGTACTTTTACTGTAATACTACATACTACATCACTATAATACTGCAGTACTTTTACTGTGATACTGCATACTACATCACTATAATACTGCAGTACTTTTACTGTAATACTGCATACTACATCACTATAATACTGCAGTACTTTTACTGTAATACTGCATACTACATCACTCATAATACTGCAGTACGTTTACTGTAATACTGCATACTACATCACTATAATACTGCAGTACTTTTACTGTAATACTTTAACTACATTTTGCTGCCAGTACTTCTGTTATTTTACTTAAATAGGACTTTTACTTGTAATGGAGTATTTTATTCTTTCTGTATTAGTAGTTTTTATGCACCAAAGGATCTGAGTACTAACTTGTATGTATATATAAACATACATATACTATGCGTACGTGTGTGTGTGTGTATTTCTGCATGTGTGTTGTCTGTTTCACGTCTGTCTGTGTTCATGTGTGTTCTGTCTGGTCTGTGGAGCTTCAGACTGTCTCACAGATCTGTGTTAAATTCTTCAACCCGACAGACCAAAACATGTCCGCCTCGCAGCTTCTGTCCAACTAAACTACAGTTTACGACTCGAACGTCTCGAGTATGAATCACGGCCTGTAACACGAAACACAGAAATGACACAGTGTCAGGTAAACATGTTTATTGTTTAACAGACGTTTTAGCAGTAAAATCAGAATAAGACAAAGTAAAAATCAGAATAAAAGTATCTGGAAATAAAAAAACACAAAAAAAGAAACATACTGACTCATACATACTTCCAGTTTGTACCTCTCAGTTATTATTATTACATTGAATTCACAAAGTTGAGCATTAATTTACTTAAAAATAAATACCTGATGAGTAAAAAATCTGGATTGAAAATATTTCATCTCATGCTGAAAAAGTTGCTGAAGTTGTTTTTGCTCTTTTTGAATAAGTAATAAACAGATTATTCGCCTTGTGATTCAATAGTTATGATTATATAAAAGAGGTGCAAACTTCTACACACTAAATATTCTACTGAAATGAAACTACAGTATATACAGTTTTAAAGCAGATACATTAAATCACCTACAAAGAGGCCAATAAACACAGTGGTTCGACACCCGCTTCATCCCCAGAAAGACTTGTTCATCCTGCGTTCAGTACAACAAAAACCTTCCTCTGATACAGTCACATGTCTTTTTCCAGTCATTTCAAATCAGAAACAGAACATTATGATATTAATTCCCACATATATCCTGATATTTCTGATCTACCTGCCTTCTAACGCTGTGTAGATATATTTGGTTTGACAATATAAATCAGATTGTTTCTGGTCTGACTCAGTTTTCAAACTTTTAAAATCAACTGGAAATAAACAGCTTGATTTATTTAACCTCCTGCAACCCTGCTTTTTCATCATGGGGACATTATATTTTGGGTTTACTGGACCTTATACTTCATTCTGCTGAACTTTGACCTATTGTCCTGGTTAATACACTTCTTTTTTTTGTGCCACCTAGTGGCCGCAAAAGCGCATTACAGTGTAAAAACCAGACGGCAGACATCTTGGCTGAGTCAATCAACAGCTGAGCTCCAGACAAAAGTGAAGCAGGTACAAAACTTTGTCATATTTTATGGTTGAAACTTGTTTATTTAGGTTTAATAACGTTTGTAGTTTGTTATGCTAAAGAAATTTAACTATTTTCAGTGATAGCAACAAGCTAACACTGCTAATTAGGAAGCATCGTTTGAGGACGTTGGGACTTTATTATCATTGGTGTAAATGTAAGAAATAGTTTTATATAGGCTACTGGTGAATTAATTGTGTTATACAGTAAAATAAACCATTGTCCCCATATTAAGAGATTATTTATTTCAAAAACGATTTCCTTTTCAAAGACAGTGTTTAGTGTTTGTATTTATCGGCTCCTATAATCCCAAATATGGGAGAAATTAAAAATACATAGCAAACAAACCCTTATGTCTGAGGCGGTTAATGCTACAACATGTTATTCACATGAAGAAACATGTTCCTTAAAAACAGAAATACCACAGAAAAGTTTGTCAGAAGTGTTTTCAGCCTGCGTGTTTTGGTTTTTACGTGATAAAAGACTTCATGGATGAGGACTCAGTAATGCTATAATTAAACATGTGTCTGGTAAACCACTCAGAAAGCTCAGAGGCTAATGGCTCAGGCGCAGCATTTCTTTTTTTTAATGGCTAATTTTATGACAAAAATCTGTTTTTCCTCTTCATGTTCCTGAAGATGAATGTTTGAGCATCTCTGTGCAGAATTAAGTATGTTCAGAGCTTGTTTTTATATGTATCTACTAATGACAAAAACTCTTCTAATATTAGTTTTAATGTCGTATTAGAATTAGCATTTAACAGTAGTTCACTAAGTAGTCAGTAAAAGACATTTAACTGTTGTTTCTTCTTATTGTCATTAATTATAAATATGAATAGTTGTAGTAAGACTTTAAAACTTTTCCTCACCAGGTGAATAAATATCATACCTCCTCAATTAAAAGACCAAAGTCAATTAAAAGTTGGGTTTCAGATAATGATTAGGGGGCATAGTCAACATGAACAAGCCGAGGGGGAAAAAACAGTGGATACTCTTGGTAAGTTTAATTTAGAGATCTGTATTTGAATAATAAGTCAACCAGGGTAACTTGGTTAAGTGGGAGAGCACACATCAGTGAGCATGGTACCTGAAACCTAACGCACTGCCAAAACCTTACAAGTAGAACTCAAGCATTAGAAATCCAGATAGCACTGCTGGTCTTCATCTGGCCCGGACAAAATGGACGTGAGCCTCTAAAATGACCAACATCTAAAATAGCAAAATAGCATGTAAAGCCCAAATATTCCAAATCAAATGTGGGCCCTTTTTGTTGGTAAAGATGAAGTACTGTGGTGGTATATGTATTCAGGATGTTGGTCAGTCATTGGTTGATATACAGCGTCGCTATGGCTTATTTGTGGCTAGGAAACACGAGCGGACCGCCCAAGTGCCATCATACCATGCAGTATCTGGACCAGATGAAAGTGTTTGGTGTGGGTTGGACCTAGGCCACGGTTACATTTTCTATCTGGGAATGTTGTTCCTCACGCTGGAATATGTAGAGTCCGGTAATGCAGTTACAAAAATTGAACAGAGCAAACAGAAGCAAATCAGATATCAAGAAGGCTTCGTATTAAAATATGAGCAAATATAATATAAAGGCCTCTCTCTAATATAAGCCTGCTTCTAATAAAGGCCTGGCAACCTCTGTAGTGTAGGTAAATAAAGGCCTGGGCTTCTATTAAAGCAAATACGGTATAATGGAGTAAAAGACCAGCTCCAAACTGTAATCAATCGTAGGGCTGGGCAATATATCCGATATTATATCTTTATCGTGATATAAGACTACATATTGTCTCAGAATTTGGATATCGTAATATCGTAACACAGCAGATTTGTTGTCTTTTCCTGCTTTTAAATGAAGCATTACAGTAAAATAATGTAATTCTCTGAAGTTACAAGATTGTTCTAGCTGTTGTAGTATTTGCTTTTTATCCGCTTTGTCATTAAACCCACATTCCTAATGATTATTTATCAAAAATCTTATTGTGCAAATATTTTGTGAAACCACCCATAGTCATCCCTACAATATTATTGTGATGTTGATATTGAGTTATTTGGTAATTAAACATATTGTGATATATGGTTTTATTTATATTGCCCAGCCCTAATCAACCCTGATGGTTATAAACCCTCCACTCGCCCGTCCTCGCCTTAAAACTCATATGGAGACACCATCAGAGTGACTTTGGTGAGGTAGCGACCCAGCAGAGTGTGACCCTCCAGCTCGCTCATCTCCACCTCTGCCTCCAGGGTGGCGGGACCCTTGACGGGTGTCACCAGGAGGAGGGTGCCCGTCTGCCGGCCCGAGCGCTGCACGCTGAAGTGGCCTCGCCCTCGTCCGCCCGCCAGGCCGAATCGCAGCGTGTCGCCAAGCACGCGGGCAGCCGACACCCGGAAGAGGACGCGTGGGGCGGACATGTTGGACACCACGGGCAGGAAGTGGAAGGAGATGGAGTTCGGCGCCTGAGTGCATGCCTTGTCTCCCAGCATGCACGGGTTCCTCTCACAGCGCCTGGAAATGAAGGAAACATGAGGTTGGTGATGAGTTTCTATGTTCACTAACACTGAAGACATTCTTGTGTCATGATATCTGCTCAAAAACTAAATCTATTGAACCCATTTAACTTTTAGGTCAATCTATAGCACTTGTATGAGGTATGTAATGCACAGACAGACCATCAGAATGTGTTATGGTTGCTATAGATACAGGTTGTTCTATGGTTGCTATAGATACAGATTGTTCTATGGTTTCTATAGATACAGGTTGTGCTATGGTTGCTATAGATACAGGTTGTGCTATGGTTGCTATAGATACAGGTTGTTCTATGGTTGCTATAGATACAGATTGTTCTATGGTTGCTATAGATACAGGTTGTGCTATGGTTGCTATAGATACAGGTTGTTCTATGGTTGCTATAGATGCAGGTTGTGTTATGGTTGCTATAGATACAGGTTGTTCTATGGTTGCTATAGATACAGGTTGTGCTATGGTTGCTATAGATACAGGTTGTGCTGACATCAGAGATCCTGCTGGAGACATTTTTGAAGTTGACTTTCATGTTCTCATCTTGAACATGAACAGAATGAGTCTCTAACATGTTTTTAAATAAAAGTTTAGAACCAATGAGGTGTGAATGAGTCTGTAGAGGCTGTAAAACATCACATTTAGGCTCAATGAGGAAATAAATCCATGTTTTTTGTTGTCATGGCAACAAAGAGGAAGGAAAAGCAAAGAAATCATTTTTTAAATAGCACTTTCTTGGTGTGACCTAGGGCTGGGCGATATATCGAGTATACTCGATGTATCGCGGCTTGTTCTCTGTGGGATGTAGAAAATGACTATATCGTGAATATTCGAGTATACATTCAATTTACATGCAGTTTGTTTTTAGTCGCGGCCCGTTGAACTACAGGTTTCTCTCACTCTCTCATCTCTCCGCACAGAGAGATAAAACAAGCGCACCTAGGTACGTACATCACATTCTGATGTGCGTGCAACGTCATATGCCCGGCAGCATGTAGCAGCAGTAGCAGCGATCTCAGGTAGCGGGAGCAGCAGGTGATATGGACAAGTGGAGGAAGGAGATTAATTCCCAAAAAAACAATTCAGGATCCATCATCTGGCGGTGGTTTGGGTACAAGAGGGAGGACGTTGAACAACAAACCGTAATATGTAAAGTATGTCATAAAAGCGTCACCACAAAAGCTACAACAAAGTTATATCACCATGTGTGCTTGAAACTCTGCAAGAGCACATCTCCGACCAGTGACATATTGAAGAAAGTGCCGAAGCAACCAGCACTGACGCAACTGAGTCTAGCGTCTTCTTTTTCCAGAACAGCAATACGACTAAAACAGTCAAAAACAGAAGGAGATAACGTCCGCAGTAACACACCACACAGAGATAGACATGGCCCCAGTGAGTGTGGTTAAAAGCCCGGATTCAGAAAGATCATCGACACACTTGATATAATCTACGTAGCAGAGACAGCTCTACCTTTATATCCTAGTGGCATTATGCACAAAATGTGCACTTTTATTTAGTGTTATTTTGATATGTCATATTAGTTACATCATGCATAAAAGACACTTTATTTGTTTTGAAATGACATGTTTGTACCACTGCTTAATAACTCTTTAATAAATACAGTTTTGATGAATTTGTTTAGTTGTGATTTACGCTTTTGGCATGAATGTTTAAAATCAGCATATATTAATGTAGTATGAACAATGTTTTAATGTAGAGTCATCACACTGGCATAATTGTATGCATCAAAGTGTTAATTCAAGGCTAAGGCAAAATATCGAGATATATATCGTGTATCGTGACATGGCGTAAAAATATCGGGATATTAGTAAAAGGCCATATCGCCCAGCCCTAGTGTGACCTACAAAGCATTAAAGAAATATCTTAAACTTTGATCACAGAATGAGGGAAAACTCTTCACCCTTCATATCTCACAGGTGTGTTTGGCTCATTTAAACTCTGACCTGATGTTTATACTTCTTGTAAAGCCATCATTTCTATCTAAAGGAGGGTTTGAATGTGAGAACGACATTTCTTGACAATCAAACTGAAAGCTGTTGAGTCATTTCACTTAAAACCACAAACATTAACCTCATGATGGTGGAAGCAATAAATAAAACAATCATCAGATCCCCAAAGACTCTAAGCTTCATCCTTTGGGGTCTCTGAGGTTGTTTTAAATGTGCTATATAAATCAACTTTGACTTGGCTTGACTCAAATGTCTTCATAAGATATCATTTCAGTTTATTGTGTAGTTGTTGAGATGTTTCAGTCTGGATTTCAGTCTAGAGCTGCGCCGCTAGCAGGGCTAAACAGGCAATTATGAGTATTTATAAACCAAAATGAGTTTCTTCAAATTAAAACACATGGGAGTAAAATTCATCCAATCAAATGTGATTGATGGACACCAGGAAGAATAGCTAATGCAGACCCATGTAAAACCATGAACAATACAAAACTGCTCTGGACCCTGTTAGATTACAGGTTGAGTGCTTTAGTTAAGAAGTATTATGGGATGTAGGTGTGGTTGTGGTATAAGTGGGCTAAATTAATTTCTCTTTCTCCCAAACTTCCTGTCTGCTCCACCATCCACCACCCACCATCCACCACCCACCATCCACCATCCAACAGCTGTCAACCATTGTTACATCCAATCCCTCGACAATTTAACCTCCTGAAATCAGAGCACAGCCTCAGAAATAGTTCACGTCTTCTGGAAGCTAAAGCTGTCATTTCATTGTGTCTTTAACTGTTAACATGTTATAATATTCCTAAATTAAAATATTCCATTTTTACACAGAGAGCTGAAGTGAAACCACAACTTCCTGCTTCTGTTCCACACAAGAAAACTTTCAATCTCACTAAAGCAACTAAAGATCCAAAACCAGCTCAACAGCAGTACTCTAAAGTAACTAAGCACATTACTCAAGTACAGTTTGAGGTACTTGTACTTTACTGTAGTACAGTTTGAGGTACTTGAACTTTACTGTAGTACTGTTTGAGGTACTCGTACTTTATTGTAGTACAGTTTGAGGTACTTGTACTTTACTGCAGTATAGTTTGAGGTACTTGTACTTTACTGTAGTACAGTTTGAGGTACTTGTACTTTACTGCAGTATAGTTTGAGGTACTTGTACTTTACTGTAGTATTTCCATGTGTTGTACTTTCTACTCCACTACATTTATTTAACAGCTTTAGTTACTTTTCAGATGCAGATTTGACACAATGGAAAATATAACAAGCTTTTAAAATACAACACATTGCACTCATAATACTGCAGTACTTTTACTGTAATACTGCATACTACATCACTCATAATACTGCAGTACTTTAACTGTAATACTGCATACTACATCACTATAATACTGCAGTACTTTTACTGTAATACTGCATACTACATCACTCATAATACTGCAGTACTTTAACTGTAATACTGCATACTACATCACTATAATACTGCAGTACTTTTACTGTAATACTGCATACTACATCACTCATAATACTGCAGTACTTTTATTGTAGTAGTACTTTTACATTGCTGTATTGATATTTTAATAAAGTAAAGGATCTGAATACTTGTTCTGAGTTAATGAGACACTTGTGCTCAGTTTGTGACTCAGAGTTCTTCTCAGGCAGATCGAACACCAAACATCACCCTGACCCTGAACCCTGCATGTGGTCTAGAAGCCTCCTGTGGAGTCTGTCAGTCCGCATTACTGCAACATACAATTACGCCTCAGCTGCAGGAGGATAAATCAGAACTCCATAACCGCTTTGGTAAACACGTTGAGTTCCTGTCTGCCGCCATAAATATGTTTCACACCTCATGACCATCATCAGCCGGTCAGCTGACTGGAGCCTGAAGAACCTCAGCGGGGCGTCTGAAGCCAAACCTCAGCCCGCTTACTGTAAGAGGAGGGAAGGAGGCAGAAACTTCATTGTTCTCAGACTTCCCTCCATCGCTGCCTGTCAATTACATTTTATATCTGTGTCATTCTGAGATGAGGATGTTTTGTGGTTTTCTTTGTCATATCTGCTCAGTTTGAATTCCTTCTCTACTTGATTCACTTGCAGTTTTATTGCAATAAAACTTGAGACATGATTAAAATGTATGTATATGGGTCAGTGACAAATAAGGTTTGGCAAGATGAGTAATTCAAAAATCAGTTAAACTAGTTATAAAAGCAGCATCAGGTTTGTTAAAATGCACATTTAGTATTTTTGTTGGTTTTATATCATTTGAAATTATATTTGCACCATTTTTTACCAAAAGTAAGACTGAATGCTCCTGAAAATGTCAAATGGTGTAACCACAAAAGAATGATAAATATTAACTTATACTAAGAATGACTGTAAATGGTTCCTGATCTCCATGGTTACCCAGATTAAATGTAATATTTAGAACAATAGTATTCCATTAGCTTTATTTAATATAAAAGTTATAATGTAAGATCATGCCAAACTAGTTGATATGGTGTTAGGTAGGAAGGAAGGAAGGAAGGAAGGAAGGAAGGAAGGAAGGAAGGAAGGAAGGAAGGAAGGATGTAAGATCATGCCAAACTAGTTGATATGGTGTTAGGTAGGAAGGAAGGAAGGAAGGAAGGAAGGATGTAAGATCATGCCAAACTAGTTGATATGCTGTTTTATTGACTATTTACTGTTTTTAAGCAAGTTGAATTATTTGGTACAAAGTTTTTATGGTTACACCACTTAGACATTTTTACCATAATCCTCTAATATATTCTCTCTAAATGGATTAAAAGCAGAAATTTGATGCTGGGTCCACAAAAAAAAGAACGTGTGCAAGTTATTCATACGTTTATTTTCACATTTTAACCCTTTAAATTTAAACTAAACCACATGGACACAGTAAAACATCACTGACCCAAATGTGTTGCTGCATGAAACAAACATCCTTGTGATAAAAGAAGCCAGAAAGAAAGAAAGAAAGAGCTTAGGACGAAGCTTTGAGCCTGAAGGATGTGAGGGTTCTTACATGGGTGAAGTCTTGATGTACGTGGCGTTTTTCATGTCTGGACATTCCACCGTCACACACTGGAAACCTCCGAAGGTGTTCACACACAGCTGATCCGCTCTGCAGTCGTGCATCCGGTTCTCACACTCGTCAATGTCTGAGGACAGAAAGATGGCAGAGTCTAAGAACCACACACACCTCTAACTGCTCCCCTCCTCACTGACAGGATGAGCGGTGTGACCTCTGACCTGTGCAGCTGCGGCCGTCCCTGGCGAGGTCGTACCCTGCTGGACAGAAGCAGTGGAAGCTGCCAGGAGTGTTCACACACTGATGAACACACAGTCGACCAGGCTGCCCGAGAGGAAAGAGACGACACTCATCGATATCTGGAACAGAGAAAAACACAAAGCTTCAAAAGTCAGTAACAGTTAAAGTACTGCAGTATTATAGTGATGTAGTATGCAGTATTACAGTAAAAGTACTGCAGTATTATAGTGATGTAGTATGCAGTATTACAGTAAAAGTACTGCAGTATTATGAGTGTTGTATTTTAAAAGCTTGTTATATTTTCCATTGTGTCAAATCTGCATCTGAAAAGTAACTAAAGCTGTTCAATAAATGTAGTGGAGTAGAAAGTACAACACATGGAAATACTACAGTAAAGTACTAGTACCTCTAACTGTACTGCAGTAAAGTACAAGTACCTCAAACTGTACTGCAGTAAAGTACTAGTACCTCTAACTGTACTACAGTAAAGTACTAGTACCTCAAACTCTACTACAGTAAAGTACAAGTACCTCAAACTCTACTGCAGTAAAGTACAAGTACCTCAAACTGTACTACAGTAAAGTACTAGTACCTCTAACTGTACTGCAGTATAGTACTAGCACCTCAAACTCTACTACAGTAAAGTACTAGCACCTCAAACTCTACTACAGTAAAGTACAAGTACCTCAAACTGTACTACAGTAAAGTACTAGCACCTCAAACTCTACTACAGTAAAGTACAAGTACCTCAAACTGTACTGCAGTAAAGTACAAGTACCTCAAACTGTACTACAGTAAAGTACAAGTACCTCAAACTGTACTACAGTAAAGTACAAGTACCTCAAACTGTACTACAGTAAAGTACAAGTACCTCAGACTGTACTACAGTAAAGTACTAGTACCTCAGACTGTACTACAGTAAAGTACAAGTACCTCAAACTGTACTACAGTAAAGTACAAGTACCTCAAACTGTACTACAGTAAAGTACTAGTACCTCAAACTATACTACAGTGAAGTACAAGTACCTCAGACTGTACTACAGTAAAGTACTAGTACCTCAAACTGTACTACAGTAAAGTACTAGTACCTCAAACTATACTACAGTGAAGTACAAGTACCTCAAACTGTACTACAGTAAAGTACTAGTACCTCAAACTATACTACAGTGAAGTACAAGTACCTCAGACTGTACTACAGTAAAGTACAAGTACCTCAAACTATACTACAGTGAAGTACAAGTACCTCAGACTGTACTACAGTAAAGTACTAGTACCTCAAACTGTACTACAGTAAAGTACTAGTACCTCAAACTATACTACAGTGAAGTACAAGTACCTCAAACTATACTACAGTAAAGTACAAGTACCTCAAACTATACTACAGTGAAGTACAAGTACCTCAGACTGTACTACAGTAAAGTACTAGTACCTCAAACTGTACTACAGTAAAGTACTAGTACCTCAAACTATACTACAGTGAAGTACAAGTACCTCAAACTGTACTACAGTAAAGTACTAGTACCTCAAACTATACTACAGTGAAGTACAAGTACCTCAGACTGTACTACAGTAAAGTACTAGTACCTCAAACTGTACTACAGTAAAGTACTAGTACCTCAAACTATACTACAGTGAAGTACAAGTACCTCAGACTGTACTACAGTAAAGTACTAGTACCTCAAACTGTACTACAGTAAAGTACTAGTACCTCAAACTATACTACAGTGAAGTACAAGTACCTCAAACTGTACTACAGTGAAGTACAAGTACCTCAAACTATACTACAGTGAAGTACAAGTACCTCAAACTGTACTACAGTAAAGTACTTAGTTACTAGTAGAAGTTAGAGTATTTCTTACCTGTGCAGATGTTGTTGTCTCGGCCTGATATGGTGAAACCTACATCACAGGTGCAGCGGGTGGAGCCCAGGAAGTGAGTGCAGTGAGACGGACGGATGGAGGAGGAGGAGGAGGGAGAGGAGGATGTGGATGAAGATGATGATGATGAGGATGATGAGGTTGAGGAGGAAGCTGACAGAGCAGCAGAGACAGGCAGGGAGGCGACAGCAGCAGTAGAGAAGGAGGGCAGGGAGTTTGCGGTGCTGTTGAAACCTGAAAAGAAACAAAAGCACTTTAATACAAACTGAACCAGAATCAGTTACATTTCATTCATGGTTGAGTTTCTTCTTTACGTCTGCACATGGGCTGCTGGCCGCTCCACTTCAGAGACTCCAGGCACACCCGGGTCCTTGGGCCAATCAGCTCATAATTGGGTTTGCACAGGAAGTGGATCTCGTGTCCGACTCCAAACACCCGACCCAGTCTGCGGCCGTGGGAGGGGGTCTCTGGTTTGGGACAGGATGCTGAGGGCAGAGAGAGAAGAGTCACAAACCCTGAGAGGAACCAACCAGGTCACTGAACACCTTTTAACCCTTTATTGGGCAAATAATTATATTTGGTAACTTCTGTAAATATCCCAAAATATCCTTCCTTCCTTCCTTTCCTTCTTTCCTTTCCTTCCTTCCTGCCTGCCTTCTTTCTCCCCTTTCTCTTTTCCTTTCTCCCTCCCTCGTTCCTTATTTCCTCCGTCCTTCCTTCCTTCCTTTCCTTACTTCCTTCCTTCCATCTGTTCTTCCTCCCTCCCTCCTTCTCTCCTTCCTTCCTTCTTTCTTCCCTTTCTTCCCTCCTTCCTTCCTTCTTTCCTTCTTTCTTTCCTTCCTTCCTGCCTTCTTTCTCCCCTACCTCTTTTCCTTTCCTTCCTCCCTTCCTTCCTTCCTTCTGTCCTTCTTCCGTCCTTCCCTCCTTCCTTTCCTTCCTTCCATCTGTTCTTCCTCCCTCCCTCCTTCTCTCCTCCCTTCCTTCTTTCCTTCCTCCATCCCCCTTTGTTCTTCCTTCCTTCCTTCTTTCTTCCCTTCCTCCCTCCCTCCTTCTCTCTTTCTTTCCTCCCCCCTACCTTCCTTCCTTCCTTCCTTTCCTTCCTCCCTCCTTCCTTTCCTTCCCTTCCTTTCAATGAGTGTCCTATAAAGGGTTAAAGGAGCAGTCTGCTGATCCAAACCAACAATGAACTGATCTACTAACAAATATTAATGTCTGTATTAAAGTCTGAATTATCTTATTCCTCTGTTATTATTCAAAAACTATTAGAAACACATCAGTGGGTCACATGTTCCTTTTATTATGAAGAGTTTGGTCACGTTAGTTTGTTTAGAAATGGAAACAAAGACTAATAACGGTGTCAGGTTTTCAATCTCTCGAAATTATTTGTGTGGCTTTTTGCAGTAAAATCATCTTTTTTTCATGTCATGTCATGGCGACCCGGACATTTATCAATTTATCAAGGAAATTAAATACATAGTGAAGACTTTGCTGACATGGAAATACTCTCTGGACAGTAAAATACAAAATGTGTTTGTTTATTATGAAGAGTTTGGTCACGTTAGTTTGATTAGAAACTGAAAAAAAAACTAAAAACACCTTCACATTTTCACTCTGAAAAGTATTTGCGTCTCTTTATAGTTAATAATCGTCTTTTTTCATGCTTGTATTGATCTGACTCACAGATGATCAATTTCTCAACAAAATTAAGCACAAACCATCCGTGACGTCACCCATTGGTTTGTGGACTGCTGCTCGGAAGCCAATAGTATCGAATCTAGGCAGCGCCATCTTGAAAATTTCAGGTGCATGCTGGGAAAAATAAAAACACGGATTCTACTTATATGGGTATGAGGCGGACTCATGGGTGGAAGTATGGGTGGAGCAAATGGCGGAGCGGGGAGGCTGCGATTGGTTGCGAGGGCTGGATCTCGAGGACATTGGTCAATCAACCTGTCAATCAGGACGTAGCCACGCCCTAATGCATACCCTGCTTTATCGTCACATATAAAATCAGGGAGGCCAAAATGTCCCAAATGAACATCATACTGCATTGAAGAAGGATTTAAACTAGCGATTGAGACCATAAACACATTTTGAAAACGTTTACTGAGGTTAGAAATCAAGTGAGAAGTTGGTGAATTCTCCATTGACTTGTATAGAGACGGTCGCCCCCTGGTGGCCTTTTGATAGAATGCAGCTCTAAGTTACTTCCGCATTGGCTTCTTTTCAGTGGACAGGAACTCCCCGTCTGGCACAAAGTCTAGATTTGACTGACATGGAAACACTTTCTGGAGACTCTAAACTTAAAGTGTTAAACTGTTATTAGTGTTTGGAGCTGTGGGAGTGAAACAGTACCTATACAGTCTATGAACAGTATATAACATTTACAGTTCAGTATGTAACTCAGTTGTGGCGTCACGTGGTTTGGTACGTTATTAAAAACACATCAGTGAGTCTCCGCTGCACTGGGTCACATGTTCCTTCATTATGACGAGTTTGGTCACGTTAGTTTGTTTAGAAACGGAAACAAAGACTAAAAATAGGCTAGCGTCATATTTTCCTCATAAATGACCGGTGGCATCTTCCTGACACGGTAATATTTACCAGAAAGTGAAAACCATGGATGTTTACGTTGTGCTGATTAGGCATGGGGCCGGTATGAGATTCTGGCGGTATGATAACCATAAGAAAAAATATCACGGTTTCACGGTATGGCGGTATTGCGCAATAGCTCTAAAATGTTCCTAAAAGGAAGAAAAATAAAGACAGACATGTTCATTTATCCTGAATATAAATTGTAATGACAGTGTGAGGGGTCGTGATACTCTACGCTGCAGCTGCACCACCTGAGGGATTTCTGACCTGCACTTCCTGTCTTTGACCAGCACTTCCTGTCTTTGACCTGCACTTCCTGTCTTTGACCAGACAAAAAAGTAAGGGTCACTTCCTTTTCCTAAACAGAGATTAAGCTTGTCCTCCTGTTGTCCTCGAGGGAGGGAGGGAGGGAAGGATGGAAGGAAGGAAGGGAGGGGAAGGAGGGAGGGAGGGAGGGAAGGAAGGAAGGAGGGAGGGAGGAAGGGAGGAAGGAAGGAAGGAAGGAAAGAAAGAAAGGAGGGAGGGAAGGAAGGAGGGAGGGAGGAAGAAAAGGAAGGGAGGAAGGATGGAAGAAAAGAAGGAAGGATGGGAGGGAGGAAGAAGGAAGGAAAGGAAGGACCAGGACCACTTTCTGTCTTCGACCAGACTAAAAACAGCTCATACCTCAGAGTTAGGAACGGTATGACAGAACATTTGGCGGTTTCAGTTTAACGTGGCTTTTTCAAATCGCGGTATACCTTGAACACGGTTATCATCCCATGCTTAGTACTGATACAATACCACCGCTCAGCCTGGCAGCCAATTCCCCCTACTGGTCACTCGCGGTATTGCAGCTAAAAAAGAAAATCCCCCCCCCCCCGCGGCCCACATTTCCCTCCATAGACCACTCTTTCTGTTATGAATGTTTGATCCATGGAGGTTTTATATTTGTCAATCTTTCCTCGAGACGAGAAGAGCGATTAAAAAAAAAAAAACACCGACGTCATCACAATGTAAAGTCTGTGGGCGGACCAGGCGGGGAGTTCCTGTCCTCTGAGATGAAGCCAATGCGGAAGTAACTTAGAGCTGCATTCTATCAAAAGGCCACCAGGGGGCGACCGTCTCTATACAAGTCAATGGAGAATTCACCAACTTCTCACTTGATTTCTAACCTCAGTAAACGTTTTCAAAATGTGTTTATGGTCTCAATCGCTAGTTTAAAGCCTTCTTCAATGCAGTATGATGTTCATTTGGGACATTTTGGCCTCCCTGATTTTATATGTGATGATAAAGCAGGGTATGCATTAGGGCGTGGCTACGTCCTGATTGACAGGTTGATTGACCAATGTCCTTGAGATCCAGCCCTCGCAACCAATCGCAGCCTCCCCGCTCCGCCGTTAGTCCCGCCCATACGTCCGTCCATGACTCCGCCTCATGCCCATATAAGTAGAATCCGTGTTCATTTTTTCCCAGCATGCACCTGAACTTTTCAAGATGGCGCTGCCTAGATTAGAAACTATTGGCTTCCGAGCAGCAGTCCACAAACCAATGGGTGACGTCACGGATGTTACGTCCATTTCTTTTATACAGTCTGTGGGGCGGACTAGCTTGCCATCTCCGGTCTGATATCCAGCTCTTTTATAATACACCCATGTTGAAAGTTGCTGCTGTTATTAGTATGTGGAGCCATTTCTAAGTGAGCTAAGGTATCAGCAGTCTCTCACACCGTCAGGCTTCCTCACCGTTCTTGCCCGTCTTAAAGATCGCCATGGTGGTGTTTTGTAGAGCACTCAGCTTCTTCCTGATGGATCGGACGCCCTGCTGGTATGACGTCTCATGGACCGCCAACATCTTCTCCACCTGTCGCAGCGAGTTCAGCAGGTCGTGAGTAGACGGACAGTCCTGCAGGTGGCACGAGGACAGCTGATTGAGACCAGATCTTCTTTTTATGGTAAACTCATATTCACAACTTGATAACAGATTTTTTTTTGTGTGTGTTTTGAAGTTATTTACATGAAAGTCAGTTTAACCTTCCTGTCGTCTTCCCGGGTCAAATTAACCCCGTCTGTTTTGACTGTTCCTTCCTTCCTTCCTTCCTTCCTTCCTTCCCCCCTTCCGTCTGTCCTTCCTCCCTCCCTCCTCTCTCTTTCTTTTCTTCCTCTCTCTTTCCTCCTTTCCTTCTTTCTTTCCTCATCCCCCTTTCTTCCTTCCTTCCTTCCTTCCTCTCCCCTTCTCTCTTTCTTTCCTCCCCCTACCTTCCTCCCTTCCTTCTTTCCTCTGTCCTTCTTTCCTCCCTTCCTTCGTCCCTCCCTCCTTTCTCCCTCCCTCATTTCCTTCCTTCCTCCCTCCCTCCATTCCGTCCTTCTTCTTTCCTCCCTTCCTTCCTCCCTTCCTTCCTCCCTCTGTTCCTTCCTTCTTCCTTCCTTCCTCCCTCCCTCCTTTCCTTCCTGTCTTTCTTTTCTCCATTTCCTCATCTTCCTTCCCTCCTTCCTTCCTTCCTCCCTCCTTTCCTTCCTTCCTTCCCTCCTTCCTTCCTTCCTCCCTCCTTTCCTTCCTTCCTTCCCTCCTTCCTTCCTTCCTTCCTTCCTTCCTTCCTCCGTTCCATCCTTCTTCTTTCCTCCCTCTGTTCCTTCCTTCTTCCTTCCTTCCTCCCTCCCTCCTTTCCTTCCTGTCTTTCCTTTCTCCATTTCCTCATCTTCCTCCTCCTTCTTGTTCTTCCTTCCTCTTCCTTTCTTTCTTTCTTTCTTTCTTTCTTTTAGACGGCTGAAGCTTCATATTAGCTTCACATCAACTTTCTTTCTTTTGTATTTGTTTGTTTTGTTCATTCTTTCTTTCCTCATCTTCCTCCTTTCTTTCTTTCTTTCCTCCTTTCTTTCTTTCTTTCTTCTTCTTCTATTTTTACACATACACGTTTTCTCCATCACTTCCATTGTGAACATGATGAAGGATCTAATGCTCAGTATGAACAGGAGGAATCAGTATTTGGGCTCCTGACTGTTGCTTTGTTTCCTTTTAAGATTCAATATTTAAAGAAAAGTGTACGAGGACATTTAGCTGATTTACAGTCTCACAAACATTTCTCCACACTGTCTACATTTATGTATAAGTCTTCCTTCCTTCCTTCCTTCCTTCCTTCCTTCCTTCTGTCCTTCCATCCTTCCTTCCTTTTGTCCTTCCTACCTTCCTTCCTTTCTTCCTTCTTTCCTTTCTTCCTTCCTTCCTTCCGTCCTTCTTTCCTTTATCCCTTACTTCCTTCTGTCCTTCCATCCTTCCGTCCTTCCTTCTTTCCTTTCTTCCTTCCTTCCTTCCTTTTTGTCCTTCCTTCCTTTCTTCCTTCCTTTCTTTTTGTCCTTTCTTCCTTCCTTCCTACCTTCCTTCCTTCCTTCCTTCCTTCCAATTTTCGTTCCAACTTTCCTTCCTTCTTTCCTTTCTTTCTTCCGTACTTCCTTCCTTCCTTCCTACCTTCCTTCCTTTCTTCCTTCCGTCCTTCCTTCCTTCTTTTTGTCCTTCCTACCTTCTTTCCTTCCTTCTGTCTTTCCATTCTTCCATCCTTTCATCCATTCATCCTTCCGTCCTTCTTTCCTTCCTTCAATACCACAATCTAAAAGTACTTTATAGAGTAAAATACCTTCATATTATATATATTTAAGTAAAAGTATCAAAGTATTATTAGTAATTACAACATTTAGCTGATTTACAGTCTCAGAAACATTTCCCCACACTGCCTACATTTATGTGTAAGTCTTCCTTCCTTCTGTCCTTCCTTCCTTCCTTCCATCCTTCCTTCCTTCCTTCCATCCTTCCTTCCTTTCTTCCTTCCTTCCTTCTTTCATTCCTACCTACCTGCCTTCCTTCCTTCCTTCCAACTTTTGTTCCAACTTTCCTTCCTTCTTTCCTTTCTTTCTTCAATCCTTCCGTCCTTTCTCCTTCTGTCCTTCCTTCCTTCCTTCCTTCTTTCCTTTCTTCCTTCCTTCCTTCCTTCCTTTCTTCCTTCCGTCCTTCCTTCCTTCTTTTTGTCCTTCCTACCTTCTTTCCTTCCTTCTGTCTTTCCATTCTTCCATCCTTTCATCCATTCATCCTTCCGTCCTTCCTTCCTTCCTTCCAATTTTCGTTCCAACTTTCCTTCCTTCTTTCCTTTCTTTCTTCCGTACTTACTTCCTTCCTTCCTACCTTCCTTCCTTTCTTCCTTCCTTCCTTCCTACCTTCCTTCCAACTGTCGTTCCTTCTTTCCTTTCTTCCGTCCTTCCTTCCTTCCTTCCTTCCTTCCTACTGTCCTTCAATCCTTCCGTCCTTCCTCCTTTTGTCCTTCTGTCCTTCCTTCCTTCCTTCCTTCCTTCCAACATTTAGCTGATTTACAGTCTCAGAAACATTTCTCCACCCTGCCTACATTTATGTGTAAGTCATCCAGAGGAAGAAAGAGAAGAAGACGTGTGAGTGCCGTCTGACTCCAGCCTGCTGTAGGTTTCAGGTGTGAGGTCTATACATAGAGGTGAGGTTTGCAGAGCTGTGGCCCGCTGCATATATAACACTGGGGTGAAAATTGGCCGTGAGCCCGCCGCTGACCTCACACTAAGACAGATAAAACACAGCGCTGGACATAACACGCCACATAATCAACTTCTGTCTTTGTGTGTGGGGTTTTTTTTTTTTTTTTTTTTTTGGACATTTGGAGGCGTTTCTCTGCAGCTTGTGACAGGAGGAGGGTCAACTCCAGTTCAACCTGTTCTGAAGAGGCTCACACTTCATTAAAGCACAGTTTGGTTTACTGAGAGAAAGAACGAAAGAAGTAAAATTAGGTTAAATGATACAACATAAGATGAAATTAAGTCCAATTAAATCAATTCATGTCATTCAAAGACACCTGATACATGAAAACCTGTAATGTGTTTAATGTTAAAAGCATTTATTTTAATTAGAAAGAGATTTAAAGCAACAGTCCACAATAAAAAAGGCCATGAAATCAAATAAAAACATTTTTATACAAAGAAAAGAAAGAAACTATAATGATTTATTTAGTCCTCCATCACTTCCATTGTAAACATTATGAAGGATCTAATGCTCAGTATGAACAGCAGGAATCATTACAGACACATAAAACACATTTAACCCTTTATCACTGAATTACGACGGAGTATTAGAGGGTTACTAGAGGGCCACATTGAGGGAAAAAAAATCACAAACTTCGAGAATAAAGTCGAAATATTACAAGAATAAAGTCGTAATATTACAAGAATAAAGTCGTAATATTACGAGAATAAAGTCATAGATTTATGAGAATAAAGTCGTAATATTACGAGAATAAAGTCGTAGATTTACGAGAATAAAGTCGTAATATTACGAGAATATAGTCGTAGATTTACGAGAATAAAGTCGTAGATTTATGAGAATAAAGTCGTAATATTACAAGAATAAAGTCGTAGATTTATGAGAATAAAGTCGTAGATATACAAGAATAAAGTCGTAGATTTATGAGAAAGTCGTAATATTATGAGAATAAAGTCGTAGATTTATGAGAATAAAGTCGTAGATTTACGAGAATAAAGTCGTAATATTACAAGAATAAAGTCGTAATATTATGAGAATATAGTCGTAGATTTATGAGAATAAAGTCGTAGATTTATGAGAATAAAGTCGTAGATTTACAAGAATAAAGTCGTAGATTTACAAGAATAAAGTCGTAATATTACGAGAATAAAGTCGTAGATTTATGAGAATAAAGTCGTAGATTTACCAGAATAAAGTCGTAGATTTACGAGAATAAAGTCGTAATTTATGAGAATAAAGTCGTAATATTACGAGAATAAAGTCGTAATTTATGAGAATAAAGTCGTAATATTACAAGAATAAAGTCGTAGATTTATGAGAATAAAGTCGTAGATTTGTGAGAATAAAGTCGTAGATTCGTGAGAATAAAGTCGTAATATTACGAGAATAAAGTTGTAGATTCGTGAGAATAAAGTCGTAATTTATGAGAATTAAGTCGTAGATTTATGAGAATAAAGTCGTAGATTTATGAGAATAAAGTCGTAGATTTACCAGAATAAAGTCGTAGATTTACGAGAATAAAGTCGTAATTTATGAGAATAAAGTCGTAATATTACAAGAATAAAGTCGTAGATTTATGAGAATAAAGTCGTAATATTACACGAATAAAGTCGTAGATTTATGAGAATAAAGTCGTAGATTTATGAGAATAAAGTCGTAGATTTGTGAGAATAAAGTCGTAGATTCGTGAGAATAAAGTCGTAATATTACGAGAATAAAGTTGTAGATTCGTGAGAATAAAGTCGTAATTTATGAGAATAAAGTCATAGATTTACGAGAATAAAGTCGTAGATTTATGAGAATAAAGTCGTAATATTACAAGAATAAAGTCGTAGATTTATGAGAATAAAGTCGTAGATATACAAGAATAAAGTCGTAGATTTATGAGAAAGTCGTAATATTATGAGAATAAAGTCGTAGATTTATGAGAATAAAGTCGTAGATTTACGAGAATAAAGTCGTAATATTACAAGAATAAAGTCGTAATATTATGAGAATATAGTCGTAGATTTATGAGAATAAAGTCGTAGATTTATGAGAATAAAGTCGTAGATTTACAAGAATAAAGTCGTAGATTTACAAGAATAAAGTCGTAATATTACGAGAATAAAGTCGTAGATTTATGAGAATAAAGTCGTAGATTTACCAGAATAAAGTCGTAGATTTACGAGAATAAAGTCGTAATTTATGAGAATAAAGTCGTAATATTACGAGAATAAAGTCGTAATTTATGAGAATAAAGTCGTAATATTACAAGAATAAAGTCGTAGATTTATGAGAATAAAGTCGTAATATTACACGAATAAAGTCGTAGATTTATGAGAATAAAGTCGTAGATTTGTGAGAATAAAGTCGTAGATTCGTGAGAATAAAGTCGTAATTTATGAGAATTAAGTCGTAGATTTATGAGAATAAAGTCGTAGATTTATGAGAATAAAGTCGTAGATTTACGAGAATAAAGTCGTAATTTATGAGAATAAAGTCGTAATATTACGAGAATAAAGTCGTAATTTATGAGAATAAAGTCGTAATATTACGAGAATAAAGTCGTAGATTTATGAGAATAAAGTCGTAGATTTACCAGAATAAAGTCGTAGATTTACGAGAATAAAGTCGTAATTTATGAGAATAAAGTCGTAATATTACGAGAATAAAGTCGTAATTTATGAGAATAAAGTCGTAATATTACAAGAATAAAGTCGTAGATTTATGAGAATAAAGTCGTAATATTACACGAATAAAGTCGTAGATTTATGAGAATAAAGTCGTAGATTTGTGAGAATAAAGTCGTAGATTCGTGAGAATAAAGTCGTAATATTACGAGAATAAAGTTGTAGATTCGTGAGAATAAAGTCGTAATTTATGAGAATTAAGTCGTAGATTTATGAGAATAAAGTCGTAGATTTATGAGAATAAAGTCGTAGATTTACGAGAATAAAGTCGTAGATTTACGAGAATAAAGTCGTAATATTACAAGAATAAAGTCGTAATATTATGAGAATATAGTCGTAGATTTATGAGAATAAAGTCGTAGATTTATGAGAATAAAGTCGTAGATTTACAAGAATAAAGTCGTAGATTTACAAGAATAAAGTCGTAATATTACGAGAATAAAGTCGTAGATTTATGAGAATAAAGTCGTAGATTTACCAGAATAAAGTCGTAGATTTACGAGAATAAAGTCGTAATTTATGAGAATAAAGTCGTAATATTACGAGAATAAAGTCGTAATTTATGAGAATAAAGTCGTAATATTACAAGAATAAAGTCGTAGATTTATGAGAATAAAGTCGTAGATTTGTGAGAATAAAGTCGTAGATTCGTGAGAATAAAGTCGTAATATTACGAGAATAAAGTTGTAGATTCGTGAGAATAAAGTCGTAATTTATGAGAATTAAGTCGTAGATTTATGAGAATAAAGTCGTAGATTTATGAGAATAAAGTCGTAGATTTACCAGAATAAAGTCGTAGATTTACGAGAATAAAGTCGTAATTTATGAGAATAAAGTCGTAATATTACAAGAATAAAGTCGTAGATTTATGAGAATAAAGTCGTAATATTACACGAATAAAGTCGTAGATTTATGAGAATGAAGTCGTAGATTTATGAGAATAAAGTCGTAGATTTGTGAGAATAAAGTCGTAGATTCGTGAGAATAAAGTCGTAATATTACGAGAATAAAGTTGTAGATTTGTGAGAATAAAGTCGTAATTTATGAGAATAAAGTCATAGATTTACGAGAATAAAGTCGTAGATTTATGAGAATAAAGTCGTAATATTACAAGAATAAAGTCGTAGATTTATGAGAATAAAGTCGTAGATATACAAGAATAAAGTCGTAGATTTATGAGAAAGTCGTAATATTATGAGAATAAAGTCGTAGATTTATGAGAATAAAGTCGTAGATTTACGAGAATAAAGTCGTAATATTACAAGAATAAAGTCGTAATATTATGAGAATATAGTCGTAGATTTATGAGAATAAAGTCGTAGATTTATGAGAATAAAGTCGTAGATTTACAAGAATAAAGTCGTAGATTTACAAGAATAAAGTCGTAATATTACGAGAATAAAGTCGTAGATTTATGAGAATAAAGTCGTAGATTTACCAGAATAAAGTCGTAGATTTACGAGAATAAAGTCGTAATTTATGAGAATAAAGTCGTAATATTACGAGAATAAAGTCGTAATTTATGAGAATAAAGTCGTAATATTACAAGAATAAAGTCGTAGATTTATGAGAATAAAGTCGTAATATTACACGAATAAAGTCGTAGATTTATGAGAATAAAGTCGTAGATTTGTGAGAATAAAGTCGTAGATTCGTGAGAATAAAGTCGTAATTTATGAGAATTAAGTCGTAGATTTATGAGAATAAAGTCGTAGATTTATGAGAATAAAGTCGTAGATTTACGAGAATAAAGTCGTAATTTATGAGAATAAAGTCGTAATATTACGAGAATAAAGTCGTAATTTATGAGAATAAAGTCGTAATATTACGAGAATAAAGTCGTAGATTTATGAGAATAAAGTCGTAGATTTACCAGAATAAAGTCGTAGATTTACGAGAATAAAGTCGTAATTTATGAGAATAAAGTCGTAATATTACGAGAATAAAGTCGTAATTTATGAGAATAAAGTCGTAATATTACAAGAATAAAGTCGTAGATTTATGAGAATAAAGTCGTAATATTACACGAATAAAGTCGTAGATTTATGAGAATAAAGTCGTAGATTTGTGAGAATAAAGTCGTAGATTCGTGAGAATAAAGTCGTAATATTACGAGAATAAAGTTGTAGATTCGTGAGAATAAAGTCGTAATTTATGAGAATTAAGTCGTAGATTTATGAGAATAAAGTCGTAGATTTATGAGAATAAAGTCGTAGATTTACGAGAATAAAGTCGTAGATTTACGAGAATAAAGTCGTAATTTATGAGAATAAAGTCGTAATATTACAAGAATAAAGTCGTAGATTTATGAGAATAAAGTCGTAATATTACACGAATAAAGTCGTAGATTTATGAGAATAAAGTCGTAGATTTATGAGAATAAAGTCGTAGATTTGTGAGAATAAAGTCGTAGATTCGTGAGAATAAAGTCGTAATTTATGAGAATTAAGTCGTAGATTTATGAGAATAAAGTCGTAGATTTACGAGAATAAATTCGTAGATTTATGAGAATAAAGTCGTAGATTTACGAAAATAAAGTCGTAATATTGTAAGCGGTTGTTTTAGAGGAAGTTGGTAAAATGAGAGCCGTGGAGGATTTTGTGGAGTTGTACTTTAGGATCAGTTTCACAAACGAGTATTACGACGCTAAAAAGAACCAGACGGACTTGGAGGAAATCATTACGACTTTATTCTAGAAGTTTGTGATTTTTTTTTCCCTCAGTGTGGCCCTAATACTCCGTCATACTAAATGTTTCATAGTGGATAAATGAGTTTTAGAGAGCTTTAAATCATCAGTGTGATCATATTTCATTCCTGATGAACCTGATGTTTAAAATCAGATACAGATAAACCAATGCAATGTTGAATTACGTAATATTTAGTAGCTTATTTTATGCTAATTACAGCAGGTATAGAAGTCATTTATCTGTCAATCTGTCATTTCATACATTATATATTATTATTATTATTATTATCATCATGTATAAAAAGGTTTAAACTGTGTTATGAGCTTTTATGCAGGACCTTAAAAAAGTTGTATTAAAAATTCTCAGTGTATCAAATATGATGCAAAACCAAACTCATAGATGCAACGTGTTTATTTAATTAGTCTAGTTTCAAAGAATTTTAATTTTCTGTCAATTATTTGATGGTTCAGGCTTTTGGCTTCTGACTGTTGGTTTAAGGCAAGGTTATTATAGTTGTGAAAATTTCTTTAGTTTTTATTTTTCTTTAGTTTTTCAGTTTGCTTTTTTATTTCAGTTTAGTTTTATTTTGAAGGAATTGACTAGTTTTAGTTCAGTTTTTAATTTGAAGGAATTGACTAGTTTTAGTTTAGTTTTATTTTGAAGGAATTGACTAGTTTTAGTTTAGTTTTATTTTGAAGGAATTGACTAGTTTTAGTTCAGTTTTTATTTTGAAGGAATTGACTAGTTTTAATTTAGTTTTATTTTGAAGGAATTGACTGGTTTTAGTTCAGTTTTTATTTTGAAGGAATTGACTAGTTTTAGTTTAGTTTTATTTTGAAGGAATTGACTGAGCATAGCGGCTGCTGCAGGACAGGAAGTAATGAAGCTGAATTTATCTGCAATTCAGTTTAATTTTAGTTAGTTTTATATTGTTCTTTGTAGTTTTTATTTAGTTTTCTTTTTTTTTAATTGTAGTTTTTTATTTTAATTTCAGTTTACTAAATAATTTTTTCATGGCTAGTTTTAGTTTTAGTCTTAGTTTTACTTAACTATAATAACCCTGGTTTAAGGCGCACTTGAAAATTGTGAACTCATCCTTTAAGAGCCCCAAAATGAGCTAAAAATGTCCATTATTTCACTCAGAAACAGCAAGAAAATGGAGAAAAGAAAGAGGAAAAAAAGTTTTAAAAGCTGCTGCTGCTGCTCACCTGTGCTGAGGTAAAGGACGGCTGATGAAGACACGTCGTTACCATGACGACCACGAGAAGCCCCGTCCTGGATAAAAGCTCTTCCATCTTCATCCCTGATAAACCCGCTCTGATCCTTCTCGCTCTCGTCTGCAGATTTAAATCATCTCCTCTGCTCCTGTCTGGGTCTTTTCGAGGGCACTTGCCAAATTTCTCCTCCTCCTCCTCCTCCTCCTCTTCCTCCTCTTCCTCCTCCTCCTCCCTCCTCCCATTCTCTGTTACATATTTTTGAGGCGACTCCCACATCTGGAACACACTTTCCTTCTCGTTTGATCCATCACACTCGTCCCCCAGAAATAGACTCACAAATTATAAGGAGGAGTCAGCTGGAGGAGGAGACTTTTAATCATCACTGGAACTTAAACGTTGGTGTCTATTTTAGATTTACTCAGGAATGTGACTCCTGCTCCCAATTACAGCAGCCCGTAAAGTTCTAGTTAGTTTATTTTTTTAAATCATAAAGCTGCAGGATAATATCGTCTGGCTCCTAAATGACAGAGTGGACATATGTGGATAATTATCCCACAAAAAGAAAAGGACCCTGAATGCACCGTCATATATAAACTCATATAGAGCCGTATGTACAGCTACCGTCCTTCCTTCCTTCCTTCCTTCCTTCCTTCCTACCTACCTACCTTCCTTCCTTCCTTCCAACTTTCGTTCCTTCTTTACTTTCTTTCTTCTGTCCTTCCTTCCTTCCTTCCTTCCAGCTTTCGTTCCAGCTTTCCTTCCTTCTTTCCTTTCTTTCTTCCTTCCTTTCTTTTTGTCCTTCCTTTCTTTTTGTCCTTCCTTCCTTCCTTCCTTCCTTCCTTCCTTCCTTTCTTCCTTCCTTCCTTCCTTCCAACTTTCGTTACAACTTTCCTTCCTTCTTTCCTTTCTTTCTTCCGTACTTCCTTCCTTCTTTCCTTTCTTCCTTCCTTCCTTCCTTCCCTCTGTCCTTCCATCCTTCCTTCCTTTTCGTCCTTCCTTCTTTCCTTCCTACCGTCCTTCCTTCCTTCTTACCTTCCTTCCTTCCAACTTTCGTTCCAACTTTCGTTCCTTTTTTCCTTTCTTCCTTCCTACCGTCCTTCCTTCCTTCCTACCTTCCTTCCTTCCAACTTTTGTTCCAACTTTCCTTCCTTCTTTCCTTTCTTTCTTCCTTCCTTCCTTCCTTCCTTCTGTCCTTCCTTCCGTCCTTCCTAACCCTCCTAATTACAGCAGCCCGTAAAGTTCTAGTTAGTTTATTTTTTTAAATCATAAAGCTGCAGGATAATATCGTCTGGCTCCTAAATGACAGAGTGGACATATGTGGATAATTATCCCACAAAAAGAAAAGGACCCTGAATGCACCGTCATATATAAACTCATATAGAGCCGTATGTACAGCTACCGTCCTTCCTTCCTTCCTTCCTTCCTTCCTTCCTTCCTACCTACCTTCCTTCCTTCCTTCCAACTTTCGTTCGTTCCTTCCTTCCTTCCTTCTTCCTTCCAGCTTTCGTTCCAGCTTTCCTTCCTTCTTTCCTTTCTTTCTTCCTTCCTTTCTTTTTGTCCTTCCTTTCTTCCGTACTTCCTTCCTTCTTTCCTTCCTTCCTTCTTTCCTTTCTTCCTTCCTTCCTTCCTTCCTTTCTTCCTTCCTTCCTTCCTTCCTACGTCCTTCCTTCCTTCCTACCTTCCTTCCTTCCAACTTTCGTTCCTTTTTTCCTTTCTTCCTTCCTACCTTCCTTCCTTCCAACTTTTGTTCCAACTTTCCTTCCTTCTTTCCTTTCTTTCTTCCTTCCTTCCTTCCTTCCTTCTGTCCTTCCTTCCGTCCTTCCTAACCCTCCTAATTACAGCAGCCCGTAAAGTTCCAGTTAGTTTATTGTTTTAAATCATAAAGCTGCAGGATAATATCGTCTGGCTCCTAAATGACAGAGTGGACATATGTGGATAATTATCCCACAAAAAGAAAAGGACCCTGAATGCACCGTCATATATAAACTCATATAGAGCTGTATGTACAGCTACTGTCCTTCCTTCCTTCCTTCCTTCCTTCCTTCCTTCCTACCTTCCTTCCTTCCTTCCTACCTACCTTTCTTCCTTCCTTCCTTCCTTCCTTCCTTCCAACTTTCGTTCAAACTTTCCTTCCTTCTTTCCTTTCTTTCTTCCTTCCTTCCTTCCTTCCTTCCTTCCTTCCTTCCTACCTTCCTTCCTTCCTTCCTACCTACCTTTCTTCCTTTCTTCCTTCCTTCCTTCCTTCCAACTTTCGTTCCAACTTTCCTTCCTTCTTTCCTTTCTTTTTTCCGAACTTCCTTCCTTCTTTCCTTTCTTCCTTCTTTCCTTCCTTCCTTCCTTCTGTCCTTCCATCCTTCCATCCTTTTGTCCTTCCTACCTTCCTTCCTTCCTTCCTTCTGTCCTTCCTTCCTTCTTTCTTCCGTCCTTCCTTCCTTCCTTCCAGCTTTCGTTCCAACTTTCCTTCCTTCTGTCCTTTCTTTCTTCCGTCCTTCCTTCCTTTCTTCCTTCCTTCCTTCCTTCCTTCCAACCTTCCAACTTTCGTTCCATCTTTCCTTCCTTCCTTCCTACCTTCCTTCCTTTCTTCCTTCCGTCCTTCCTTCCGTCCTTCCTTTCTTCCTTTTGTCCTTCTTACCTTCCTTCCTTCCGTCCTTCCTTCCTTCCTTCCTTCCTTCCAACTTTCGTTACAACTTTCCTTCCTTCTTTCCTTTCTTTCTTCCGTACTTCCTTCCTTCTTTCCTTTCTTCCTTCCTTCCTTCCTTCCTTCCTTCTGTCCTTCCATCCTTCCTTCCTTTTTGTCCTTCCTTCCTTCCTTCCTACCGTCCTTCCTTCCTTCCTACCTTCCTTCCTTCCAACTTTCGTTCCAACTTTCGTTCCAACTTTCGTTCCTTCTTTCCTTTCTTTCTTCCTTCCTTCCTTCCTTCCTTCCTTCCTTCCTTCCAACTTTCGTTACAACTTTCCTTCCTTCTTTCCTTTCTTTCTTCCGTACTTCCTTCCTTCTTTCCTTCCTTCCTTCTTTCCTTTCTTCCTTCCTTCCTTCCTTCCTTCTGTCCTTCCATCCTTCCTTCCTTTTTGTCCTTCCTTCCTTCCTTCCTACCGTCCTTCCTTCCTTCCTACCTTCCTTCCTTCCAACTTTCGTTCCTTTTTTCCTTTCTTCCTTCCTACCGTCCTTCCTTCCTTCCTACCTTCCTTCCTTCCAACTTTCCTTCCTTTCTTTCTTCCTTCCTTCCTTCCTTCCTTCTGTCCTTCCTTCGTCCTTCCTAACCCTCCTAATTAAAGCAGCCCGTAAAGTTCTAGTTAGTTTATTTTTTTAAATCATAAAGCTGCAGGATAATATCGTCTGGCTCCTAAATGACAGAGTGGACATATGTGGATAATTATCCCACAAAAAGAAAAAGACCCTGAATGCACCGTCATATATAAACTCATATAGAGCCGTATGTACAGCTACCGTCCTTCCTTCCTTCCTTCCTTCCTACCTACCTTCCTTCCTTCCTTCCAACTTTCCTTCCAACTTTCCTTCCTTCTTTCCTTTCTTTCTTCCGTCCTTCCTTCCTTCCTTCCAGCTTTCGTTCCAACTTTCCTTCCTTCCATCCTTCCTTCCTTTTTGTCCTTCCTTCCTTCCTTCCTACCGTCCTTCCTTCCTTCCTACCTTCCTTCCTTCCAACTTTCGTTCCTTTTTTCCTTTCTTCCTTTCTACCGTCCTTCCTTCCTTCCTACCTTCCTTCCTTCCAACTTTTGTTCCAACTTTCCTTCCTTCTTTCCTTTCTTCCTTCCTTCCTTCCTTCCTTCCTTCTGTCCTTCCTTCCGTCCTTCCTAACCCTCCCAATTAAAGCAGCCCGTAAAGTTCTAGTTAGTTTATTTTTTTAAATCATAAAGCTGCAGGATAATATCGTCTGGCTCCTAAATGACAGAGTGGACATATGTGGATAATTATCCCACAAAAAGAAAAGGACCCTGAATGCACCATCATATATAAACTCATATAGAGCTGTATGTACAGCTACCGTCCTTCCTTCCTTCCTTCCTTCCTTCTTACCTACCTACCTACCTACCTACCTTCCTTCCTTCCTACCTACCTTCCTTCCTTCCTTCCTTCCTTCCTTCCAACTTTCGTTCCAACTTTCCTTCCTTCTTTCCTTTCTTTCTTCCTTCTTTCCTTCCTTCCTTCCTTCCTTTCTTCCTTCCTTCCTACCTTCCTTCCGTCCTTCCTTCCGTCCTTCCTTTCTTCCTTTTGTCCTTCTTACCTTCCTTCCTTCCGTCCGTCCTTCCTTCCTTCCTTCCTACCTTCCTTCCTTCCTTCCTTCCTTCCTTCCAACTTTCGTTTCCAACTTTCCTTCCTTCTTTCCTTTCTTCCTTCCTACCGTCCTTCCTTCCTTCCTACCTTCCTTCCTTCCAACTTTTGTTCCAACTTTCCTTCCTTCTTTCCTTTCTTTCTTCCTTCCTTCCTTCCTTCCTTCTGTCCTTCCTTCGTCCTTCCTAACCCTCCTAATTACAGCAGCCCGTAAAGTTCTAGTTAGTTTATTTTTTTAAATCATAAAGCTGCAGGATAATATCGTCTGGCTCCTAAATGACAGAGTGGACATATGTGGATAATTATCCCACAAAAAGAAAAGGACCCTGAATGCACCGTCATATATAAACTCATATAGAGCTATATGTACAGCTACCGTCCTTCCTTCCTTCCTTCCTTCCTTCCTACCTACCTACCTACCTTCCTTCCAGCTTTCGTTCCAACTTTCCTTCCTTCCTTCCTACCTTCCTTCCTTCCTTCCTTCCGTCCTTCCTTTCTTCCTTTTGTCCTTCTTACCTTCCTTCCTTCCGTCCTTCCTTCCTTCCTTCCTTCCTTCCTTCCAACTTTCGTTACAACTTTCCTTCCTTCTTTCCTTTCTTTCTTCCGTACTTCCTTCCTTCTTTCCTTCCTTCCTTCTTTCCTTTCTTCCTTCCTTCCTTCCTTCCTTCTGTCCTTCCATCCTTCCTTCCTTTTTGTCCTTCCTTCCTTCCTTCCTACCGTCCTTCCTTCCTTCCTACCTTCCTTCCTTCCAACTTTCGTTCCAACTTTCGTTCCAACTTTCGTTCCTTTTTTCCTTTCTTCCTTCCTACCGTCCTTCCTTCCTTCCTACATTCCTTCCTTCCAACTTTTGTTCCAACTTTCCTTCCTTCTTTCCTTTCTTTCTTCCTTCCTTCCTTCCTTCCTTCTGTCCTTCCTTCCGTCCTTCCTAACCCTCCTAATTACAGCAGCCCGTAAAGTTCTAGTTAGTTTATTTTTTTAAATCATAAAGCTGCAGGATAATATCGTCTGGCTCCTAAATGACAGAGTGGACATATGTGGATAATTATCCCACAAAAAGAAAAGGACCCTGAATGCACCGTCATATATAAACTCATATAGAGCTGTATGTACAGCTACCGTCCTTCCTTCCTTCCTTCCTTCCTTCCTTCCTTCTTACATACCTACCTACCTACCTACCTTCCTTCCTTCCTTCCTTCCTTCCTTCCTTCCTACCTTCCTACCTACCTTCCTTCCTTCGTTCCAACTTTCCTTCCAACTTTCCTTCCTTCTTTCCTTTTTTTCTTCCGTCCTTCCTTTCGTTCCAACTTTCCTTCCTTATTTCCTTTCTTTCTTCCGTCCTTCATTCCTTCCTTCCTTCCTTCCTTCCTGTCTTGCTTCCTTCCTTCCTTCCTTCCTTCCAACTTTCGTTCCAACTTTCCTTTCTTTCTTCCTTCCTTCCTTCCAACTTTCGTTCCAACTTTCCTTCCTTCTTTCCTTTCTTTCTTCCTTCCTTCCTTCCTTCCTTCCTACCTTCCTTCCTGTCTTTTTGTCCTTCCTTCTGTCCTTCTGTCCTTCCATCCTTCCTTCCTTTTTGTCCTTCCTTCCTTCCTTCCTTCCTTCCAACTTTCGTTCCAACTTTCGTTCCTTTTTTCCTTTCTTTCTTCCTACCTTCCTTTCTTCCTTCCTTCCTTCCTTCCTTCCTTCCTTCCTTCCTTCTGTCCTTCCTTCCGTCCTTCCTAACCCTCCCAATTAAAGCAGCCCGTAAAGTTCTAGTTAGTTTATTTTTTTAAATCATAAAGCTGCAGGATAATATCGTCTGGCTCCTAAATGACAGAGTGGACATATGTGGATAATTATCCCACAAAAAGAAAAGGACCCTGAATGCACCGTCATATATAAACTCATATAGAGCCGTATGTACAGCTACCGTCCTTCCTTCCTTCCTTCCTACCTTCCTTCCTTCCTTCCTTCCTTCATTCCCTCCTTCCAACTTTCGTTCCAACTTTCCTTCCTTCTTTCCTTTCCTTCCTTCTTTCCTTTCTTTCTTCCTTCCTTCCTTCCTTCCTTCCTTCCTTCTGTCCTTCCATCCTTCCATCCTTCCTTCCTTTTGTCCTTCCTACCTTCCTCCCTTCCTTCCTACCTTCCTTCCTCCCTCCCTTCCTTCCTTCCTTCCCTCCTTCCAACTTTCGTTCCAACTTTCCTTCCTTCTTTCCTTTCTTTCTTCTGTCCTTCCTTCCTTCCTTCCTTCCTTCCTTCCTTCCTTCCTTCCAACTTTCGTTCCAACTTTCCTTCCTTCTTTCCTTTCTTCCTTCCTTCCTTCCTTCCTTCCTTCCTTCCAACTTTCGTTCCAACTTTCGTTCCAACTTTCCTTCCTTCTTTCCTTTCTTCCTTCTTTCCTTTCTTCCTTCCTTCCTTCCTTCCTTCCTTCTGTCCTTCCAATCTTTCCATCCTTCCTTCCTTTTGTCCTTCCTACCTTCCTTCTGGCTCCTAAATGACAGAGTGGACATATGTGGATAATTATCCCACAAAAAGAAAAGGACCCTGAATGCACCGTCATATATAAACTCATATAGAGCTGTATGTACTGTAAGCAGTGCTGGAAGAAGTATTTAGATCATTAAATTAAGTCCTTCCTTCCTTCCTTCCTTCCTTCCTTCCTTCTCTCCCTCCATCTATAGAGTATTTATGAGGTTTGAGTGTTCCTTCCTTTCTTCCTTCCTTCCTTCCTTCCTTCCTTTCATTTTTCCTTCCTCCCTCCCTCTCTCCCTCCCTCCCTTCCTTCCTTCCTTCCTTCCTTCTCCATCTATCCTTCCTTCCTTCCTTCTGTCGTTCCTCCCTCCCTCCCTCCCTCCCTCCCTTCCTCCCTTCCTTCCTACCTTCCTTCTGTCCTCCCTCCCTCCATCTATAGAGTATGTATGAGGTGTGAGTGTGCTGTAAGGGTGCAGTGTGCAGATCGGCCACCAGGT
>NC_070582.1:2933524-2998524 GCF_027409825.1 Scomber japonicus | reverse complement strand
TTGTTTTTTTTTGTTGGGGGGGGGGGGTATAAAAAGCCCCAAAATAAAAAAACAAAGTAAGAAAGTAATCAGATTACAAGTAAGATTACTTTTTCGATAGTAATCAGATTACTTTTCTGAAAGTAATCTAAGTACTTGTATTCTGATTACTTTTTCAAAAGTAACCTGATTACTTTTTTTTTGATAATTTTTTTTATTGAAGACCAGCATTTTACAAACAGTAGTGCAAAATACATTTTCAGCTGATTTCCACTTTTCTTTTTTTTTTTTCCTAACATTGCATAAAAGTAACATCCCCCCCGAGAACAGAGAGGGAGAGAAAAGTAAACAGAATAGATAAGTAACAAAAAATACACAATAATAAGAAACTAAAAAGGGAGGCGAAAGAGACAAATAAATAAAGATGATGATAATAAACAGTAGAAAATTACATACAGGGTGCACAGTGTGCTCAATGAAAAATCAAAATAAAATGAAAAGGTGGAGTGGATGCTTCAGATCACTTTAATTGGAGTCCAGAGAGGTGAGGGTGTTTGCATATGTAATGAGGGGTTGCCATCTTTTATAAAAGTGTATTTCTGAGCCTCTTAAGGAATATTTAATTTTTTCCAGAGATAGAAAGGACATTAAATCACTCAACCAAGAAGTGGTGGGAGGAGCATTTGGACTTTTCCAATGTAATAGAATACGTCTGCGGGCTATAAGTGAGGCAAAAGCGATGACATCAGAGTTCATCTTATTGAGACTAGTCGGAGCATTGGAGACCCCAAAGATAGATATTAGTGGACAGGGTTCAAACATGATGTTGAGGGCTTCACTTAATGATTTGAAAAAATTAGACCAATAGTTGACTAACTTGGGGCAGGAGAAAAACATATGAACATGGTCTGCAGGAGATAGACCGCATCTGTCACAGACGTCATTAGTGCCTGGAAATAGCTTACTAAGTCTATTTTTTGTCAAATGAATTTTATGCAGAACTTTAAATTGGATCAGACTAAGCCGAGCACATGAAGATGAAGAGTTGACCCTGATCAACGCCTCCTTCCACCATTCATCTGTCAGATTAAAACCAAGTTCTTTTTCCCAACTATCCCTGACCTTCACAATAGATGGCGTATTAGAAGATGATATAAGGTCAAATAATACTGAAATCTTACAGCGAGCTGTTGAGAGAGAAAGTATTTCAGTGATAAGAGATCCCATTGGAGGTTGAGGAAAGGACGTAAAGTGTGTGCGTGCATAATTTCGTGCTTGAAAATATCGAAACATATGAGAATGAGGTAAATTATATCTAGTACGGAGATCACTAAATGTAACAAATAAGCCCTCAGAATATAAATCTGAGAAACGAACCAGGCCCCTCTCTTTCCACAAAGTGAAAGCAACATCTGTATTGGAGGGGGGAAACAGGTGATTGTTGTTGATGGGGCTTAATAATGTGGGTAATGAAAGTTTGAAATGTTGCCTGAATTGTTTCCAAATTTTCAAAGAAGAAAGTACAATTGGGTTTTTAATATAACTAGGATAACGAGAAGATAGAGGGGCACAGACCAGAGCTGCCAGAGAAGAGGGGTGGCAAGAAGCTTCTTCCATTATGCACCAGTCCAAGCTGGGAGAGTTACACCAAGCATGGATTATCTGAAGATTGGCAGCCCAATAGTAGTACAATAGGTTAGGTAGGGCAAGACCCCCTTCCGATTTACTTCTTTGGAGAGTTGTTCGCCGCGCTCTTGGGTTCTTGCCAGCCCAGATAAATTTAGAGATCATTTTGTCCAACGTTTGTATAAATGATTTAGACAAAAAAATTGGAAGACACCGGAATAGAAACAAAAATCTCGGAAGGACGTTCATTTTAATAGAATTAATTCTGCCTATCAAGGAGAGGGGGAGAGAGTCCCAGCGTGCTAAATCAGCTCTTATTTCCATAACCAACTTTGTAAAATTATTTTTGTAAAGTAAGGGGAGAGAGTGAGAAATGTTGATACCTAAATAACGAAAGCTGTTATGGGCTAAACGAAATGGTAATACGTTTGGTGGGATCTGTTTCGCTGCTGTGTTTACCGGAAAACATTCGCTTTTACTGATGTTTAATTTATAACCCGAAAAAGATCCGAAAGTTGTCAAAATTAGTAGAATATCATCTACACAGCTAATTGGGTCTGTGACGTATAACAGCAAGTCATCAGCATAGAGAGACACTCGATGTTCCAGTCCAGCTCTAGAAATACCAGTAAAACATGAAGAAGATTTGAGAGCAATGGAGAGAGGCTCTATTGCTATAGCGAAAAGCAAGGGAGACATAGAACACCCTTGACGTGTCCCTCTAGATAGAGGGAAAAATTCAGATCTTTTAAAGTTAGTTGTCACACAAGCAGAAGGGGCAGAGTAAAGAAGTTGTATCCAAGAAATAAAATTAGACCCAAAGCCAAATTTTCCCAAAACGGTAAACAGGTAATTCCATTCGACACGGTCAAAGGCTTTTTCCGCGTCTAAAGAAATAACCATTTCAGCGGTATGAGATGTGTTGGGAGATAGAACAATATTTAAAAGTCTTCTAATGTTAGACGATAGTTGGCGACCTCTCACAAACCCTGACTGATCCAAAGAAATTATATCTGGAAGACAAGGATCTAGACGACATGCCAGTACTTTTGCTAAAAGTTTTACATCTGAATTTAATAGACTTATCGGTCTCCAGTTGCCACATTCATCTAAGTTTTTGTCTTTTTTAGGAATGAGTGAAATAGAAGCCTGATTTAAAGTTGGAGGCAGAAGGCCTTGTTTCAATGAATCATTAAACATGTCTAATAACAAAGGAGCAAGTTGGTGGGAAAACCTCTTATAAAAGTCAATCGGAAAACCATCTGGTCCCGGAGCTTTGTTATTTTGCATTGATTTAAGACAAGAAATTAATTCTTCCAACTGTATGGGTTTTTCCAACTCCTCTTTAATGTGAGGATCTATGGTAGGTATATCTATGTTATCTAAAAAATTATCCATTATGCTTTTATTTAAAGGAGGTTCGGATTGATACAGATTAGAATAATAGGCAGCAAAGGTGGAGTTAATTTCAGATGGATTGGTAGTAAGGGAGTGAGAGGAATCATAAATTTGTGATATGAAATTTGAAGCTGACTGACGTTTAAGCTGGAGGGCGAGGAGACGGCTGGCTTTATCCCCATATTCATAGTAAGTCCCTTTGGTCCGTCTTAAAAGGTACTCTGCTTTGTCTGTAGAGAGAAGATCATATTCAGATTGTAATTTGACCCTTTTAGCATACAGTTCTGGACTGGGAGAGCTGGAATATTCTCTATCTATGCTGAGAATTGCATCAATAAGTTCCTGTTGTTTTTGTTTATTTTTCTTAGCCAGATGAGTGCTGTATGAAATGATATCTCCCCTAATTACTGCTTTTAATGTTTCCCATAACAGAGAGGGAGATGTGGATTCAGATTTATTATTTTCAAGGAAAACATTAATTTTTTTGGAAATATAATCACAGAATTCATCTCTAGCTAGTAGCCCTGTATTGAACTTCCATTGCTTTGTAGTGTTAGATGAAAGTGCTAGATCCAAAATATGAGGAGCGTGGTCAGAAATAATGATAGCAGAGTATTCAGTGGACTTTACAGCAGGTAAAAGAGCTCTATCTATAAAAAAATAATCGATACGAGAATAAGCTTGATGAACTTTTGAAAAATAAGAAAAATCTTTTGAAAATGGGTGGAGGAGGCGCCAAGCATCTATGCAGCCCAACTCGCTCATAATAGACGATAATGCTTTTGACATAGCGGTAGATGTGAGTTTTTTTGGATGGGATCGGTCAAGTTTGGGGTCTATTACTAGGTTTAGGTCTCCCCCCAGAATGAGATGACGAGTGTCCAAATTAGGAATTTTTGAAAAAAGTGAAGTCATAAAATTTGGGTTGTCCCAATTAGGGGCATAGACATTAACCAACACAACTGAAGTCTGATATAATGTGCCACTCACTATAACATAGCGTCCATGGGGATCTGATATAATCTGATCAGGGGAGAACTGGATACGTTTATTAATAAGAATAGCGGCACCCCTAGATTTACTATTGAAAGCTGAGTGGAATATTTGCCCAATCCATGGTTTACGCAATCTGCAATGATCATTTATACACAAATGAGTCTCCTGGAGGAAAGCAATGTCAGTGTTAAGACCTTTGAGATGAGAAAACACTTTGGATCGCTTTACAGGGCCCCCGAGACCACGAACATTCCAACTCACAAGTCTAATATTGGACCCACTCGATCCTCTCTGGGAGATATTTGGGTTAACCATCAATCACCCACAGATGAAAAAATATACAGGTAGTAAGAATGGCAGGAAATAAATGAGCATCCTGATTAGAAATCAAAAGGGCATTAGGGTTGCATCCAGATGTACCTTTGAGGAAGAGACACAAAAAACCTCCCAGAAAATAAAGAAAAAACACATTTCTCAAAAAACACAATAGCCAGTGTTTAGACAGTAAACCATCCAACAGGTTGTTTCCTAGGCTCGTCATAACAGAACAAGACGAGTCGCAGGACAGGAGTACACACATCCGATTTGCCATGCTGTAGGTCTTACCTCCTGCTTAACCAATAAGCTTATACGCCATAAAAAAAAGTTTAGCTTATAACTCTTAATCTGGAGTAATATTGAAAAAAAAAATAATAATAATAATAATAATAAAAAAAAGGGGGTGGGGGAGAGGAGAGGGAGGGACCAAAATATTTACCAGGCTAAGCATGTCATCTTCCAGCCAAAATGTGCAGGCAGAGAAAAGAAAGTGCACTACAAAAAGTAGTTTCAGGCCATAAGCTTATGATTTCAAGCCATATAAAAAGTTTTTTTTTTTTTTTTTTTTTTTCATCCAAACAATAAGCAATAATATCCACATGTCAGGGAATTATAATGTTCTTCTTAAAGAAATTAGATAGATAGTCTTTGATGAACAAGAAATAGGCCTACATGGATAAAAAATACATGTGGAGTAGAGCAAAGCAAATAAAAATAAATAATAAATAAATAAAAATGAGCAATTGGCCACGTTATTTGATCATTGTCTGTTTGACTGGAGATGTGCAAATAGTTTGTGGTCCATTTCAGTAGTGTAGACGCGGCTTACCTCAAGGAAGTCCAGCAAAAAAAGAAAAAAATATGATAATAATAATAATAAAGATGGTCCTTGAAGATTCGTTAAGCCTTACATACAGGTGATTGATCCGCTCGTTCCTTCTCCCTCCTTCATGCGTCGCGTGTGTCAAGTATGCGCTGCTCGTAAAACTGCTCCGCTTGCTCCGGGGAGTCAAAGATGTGGGTCACGCCGTTGAAGGTGATGCGCAGCCGGGCAGGGAAGATCATGCCGAAGCGTATTCCTTTCTTGTACAGCGATGCCTTCACCTGGTTGAAAGCTGCTCTCTTCTTCGCCACTGCAGCACTGAAGTCCTCGTAAAACTTGATGTTGTGACCACGATAAGTCATGTCGCGGTGTTCCTTTGCCCACAGTAACACTCTCTCTTTGTCGATGTAGCGGTGAAAGCGCACTATCACCGGGCGGGATCCTTGCCGTGGTTTGGGTCTGAGGCTACGGTGGGCCCGGTCTAGCTCAGGTGTTGAGCCGGCTAGTGCCTCTGCAGCCACTTCTTTGAATAAATCTGCCATGAATTGTCTCGGGTTGTTACCTTCAATGTCTTCAGGGAGCCCAATCACTCTTAGGTTCTGACGCTTTGAGCGAGACACCAAGTCCTCCACGGCAGCCTGGAGAGCAACATGTTCTTCTGTTATCGAGGTTAGCTCAGAGCGTAGCCCCGCAACTTCTAGCTCCAGGTTAGCGACGCTATCCGACTGGGCTGAGAGGGCTGTTTCCATCTCCGTGATCGTGGAGGTGTGTTTGGCCACGGTAGTGGTAATGGACTCAAGAGCTGAATTAATTGGGGCGAGGGCCGCATTCAGGGAGGCGGTAAGCTCTGCAGTGGTGCTCTTTCTGGATTTTTCCAGTTCGATAACTAGCGTTTCCAAAGTGAGGGGGGAAGGCCCCGGCGCCATGTTGCTAGCACCCCGACCACCAGAGAAGGGAAGAGTCTGTTGCTGTACGTGGCTTCTTCGGTTTTGGCTATTCATTTTATGCAGGTTCAGCGCGACGTTGATTAAAACAAGTAGATACGCCGAAAAAATGAGCTTGAAAGAATGACGTATTTAACAAAATTTACGAAATGGTACGGAGGTTTGCCCCACACGTCCGTCCTCTACATCGTCAAACCGGAAGTCCAGTAACCTGATTACTAGTAATCTGATTACTTTTTCTAAAGTAATCAGATCAGTAATCTCATTACTTTTTCTAGAGTAATCAGATTACTCTCCCAATATATATTGCTCTGGTTGATATTTTTTTGGGGGGGCCCCCAAAATATACTTTTTAAAAAAAAGAAAAAAAAAGAAAGTAATCAGATTACTTTTTTGAAAGTTATCTGATTACTTTTTTTTTTTTTTTTTTTTACCCTTCCCATAAATATATTTCTCTGGTTGATTTTTTAAAGTATATATTTTCTTATAATTTTTTAATATTTTTTTTTCATTCTTTTTATTTTTTTGTGCAAAAATCCCAAAAATATACTTAAATAAAAATTACTTGTAATCCGATTACTTTTTGAAAGTAATCAGATTACTTTTGAAAAGTAATCAGATTACAAGTAATCTGATTACTTTTCAAAGGAAGTAAAAAAGGAAGTAAAAAAGGAAGGGAAGTAAAAAGAAGTAAAAAAGGAACTAAAAAGGAAGTAAAAAAGTAAAACAGAAGGGAAGTAAAAAAAAGGAAGTAAGGAAGTAAAGATTGAAGTAAGGTAGTAAAAAAGGAAGGGAAGTAAAAAGAAGTAAAAAAGGAAGTAAAAAAGGAAGCAAAAAAGGAAGTAATAAAGGATGTAAGTAAAAAAGGAAGTAAAAAAGGAAGGGAAGTAAAAAGAAGTAAAAAAGGAACTAAAAAGGAAGTAAAAAAGTAAAACAGGAAGGGAAGTAAAAAAAGGAAGTAAGGAAGTAAAAAAGGAAGTAAAAAAGGAAGGGAAGTAAAAAGAAGTAAAAAAGGAACTAAAAAGGAAGTAAAAAAGTAAAACAGGAAGGGAAGTAAAAAAAAGGAAGTAAGGAAGTAAAGATTGAAGTAAGGTAGTAAAAAAGGAAGGGAAGTAAAAAGAAGTAAAAAAGGAAGTAAAAAAGGAAGCAAAAAAGAAAGTAATAAAGGAAGTAAGTAAAAAAGGAAGTAAAAAAGGAAGTAAAAAAGGAAGGGAAGTAAAAAGAAGTAAAAAAGGAAGTAAAAAAGGAAGTAAAAAAGTAAAACAGGAAGGGAAGTAAAAAAAGGAAGTAAGGAAGTAAAAAAGGAAGTAAAAAAGGAAGTAAAACAGGAAGGGAAGTAAAAAAAAGGAAGTAAGGAAGTAAAAAAAGTAAAAAGGGAAATAAGAAAGGAAAAAATAAGGAAAAAAGGAAATAAAAATTGAAGTAAGGTAGTAAAAAAGGAAGGGAAGTAAAAAGAAGTAAAAAAGGAAGTAATAAAGGAAGTAAGGAAGTAAAAAAGGAAGTAAGTAAAAAAGGAAGTAAAAAAGGAAGCAAAAAAGGAAGTAAAAAAGGAAGTAAGGAAGTAAAAAAAGGAAGTAAGGAAGTAAAAAAGGAAGTAAAAAAGGAAGGGAATTCATTCATGAATGAATGAAAAAGAAAGGGAAGTAAAAAGGAAGTAAAAAAGGAAGCAAAAAAGGAAATAAAAAAGGAAGTAAGGAAGTAAAAAAAGGAAGTAAGGAAGTAAAAAAGGAAGTAAAAAAATCAGTTTACTTTTTTGAAAGTAATCTGATTACTTTTTTGAAAGTTATCTGATTACTTTCTTTTTTTTTTTTTTTTACCCTTCCCATAAATATATTTCTCTGGTTGATTTTTTAAAGTATATATTTTCTTATAATTTTTTAATATTTTTTTTTCATTCTTTTTATTTTTTTGTGCAAAAATCCCACAAATATACTTCAATAAAAATTACTTGCAATACGATTACATTTTTAAAAGTAATCTGATTACTTGTAATCTGATTACTTTTCGAAGGTAATCTGATTACTTTTCAAAAGTAATCTGATTACTTTCGAAAAGTAATTTTTTAATATTTTATTTTCATTCTTTTAATTTTTTTGTGCAAAAATCCCAAAAATATACTTAAATAAAAATTACTTGTAATCCGATTACTTTTTGAAAGTAATCAGATTACTTTTGAAAAGTAATCAGATTACAAGTAATCTGATTACTTTTCAAAGGAAGTAAAAAAGGAAGTAAAAAAGGAAGGGAAGTAAAAAGAAGTAAAAAAGGAACTAAAAAGGAAGTAAAAAAGTAAAACAGGAAGGGAAGTAAAAAAAAGGAAGTAAGGAAGTAAAGATTGAAGTAAGGTAGTAAAAAAGGAAGGGAAGTAAAAAGAAGTAACAAAGGAAGTAAAAAAGGAAGCAAAAAAGGAAGTAATAAAGGAAGTAAGTAAAAAAGGAAGTAAAAAAGGAAGTAAAAAAGGAAGGGAAGTAAAAAGAAGTAAAAAAGGAACTAAAAAGGAAGTAAAAAAGTAAAACAGGAAGGGAAGTAAAAAAAGGAAGTAAGGAAGTAAAAAAGGAAGTAAAAAAGGAAGTAAAACAGGAAGGGAAGTAAAAAAAGGAAGTAAGGAAGTAAAAAAAGTAAAAAAAGAAATAAGAAAGGAAAAAATAAGGAAAAAAGGAAGTAAAAATTGAAGTAAGGTAGTAAAAAAGGAAGGGAAGTAAAAAGAAGTAAAAAAGGAAGTAATAAAGGAAGTAAGGAAGTAAAAAAGGAAGTAAGTAAAAAAGGAAGTAAAAAAGGAAGCAAAAAAGGAAGTAAAAAAGGAAGTAAGGAAGTAAAAAAAGGAAGTAAGGAAGTAAAAAAGGAAGTAAAAAAGGAAGGGAAGTAAAAAGAAGTAAAAAAGGAACTAAAAAGGAAGTAAAAAAGTAAAACAGGAAGGGAAGTAAAAAAAAGGAAGTAAGGAAGTAAAGATTGAAGTAAGGTAGTAAAAAAGGAAGGGAAGTAAAAAGAAGTAAAAAAGGAAGTAAAAAAGGAAGTAAAAAAGGAAGCAAAAAAGGAAGTAATAAAGGAAGTAAGTAAAAAAGGAAGTAAAAAAGGAAGGGAAGTAAAAAGAAGTAAAAAAGGAAGTAAAAAAGTAAAACAGGAAGGGAAGTAAAAAAAAGGAAGTAAGGAAGTAAAAAAGGAAGTAAAAAAGGAAGTAAAACAGGAAGGGAAGTAAAAAAAGGAAGTAAGGAAGTAAAAAAAGTAAAAAGGGAAATAAGAAAGGAAAAAATAAGGAAAAAAGGAAGTAAAAATTGAAGTAAGGTAGTAAAAAAGGAAGGGAAGTAAAAAAGGAAGTAATAAAGGAAGTAAGGAAGTAAAAAAGGAAGGAAGTAAAAAAGGAAGCAAAAAAGGAAGTAAAAAAGGAAGTAAGGAAGTAAAAAAAGGAAGTAAGGAAGTAAAAAAGGAAGTAAAAAAGGAAGGGAATTCATTCATGAATGAATGAAAAAGAAAGGGAAGTAAAAAGGAAGTAAAAAAGGAAGCAAAAAAGGAAGTAAAAAAGGAAGTAAGGAAGTAAAAAAAGCAAGTAAGGAAGTAAAAAAGGAAGTAAAAAAGGAAGGGAAGTAAAAAGAAGTAAAAAAGGAACTAAAAAGGAAGTAAAAAAGTAAAAAAGGAAGGGAAGTAAAAAGAAGTAAAAAAGGAACTAAAAAGGAAGTAAAAAAGTAAAAAAGGAAGTAATAAAGGATGTAAGTAAAAAAGGAAGTAAAAAAGGAAGTAAAAAAGGAAGGGAAGTAAAAAGAAGTAAAAAAGGAACTAAAAAGGAAGTAAAAAAGTAAAACAGGAAGGGAAGTAAAAAAAGGAAGTAAGGAAGTAAAAAAGGAAGTAAAAAAGGAAGGGAAGTAAAAAGAAGTAAAAAAGGAACTAAAAAGGAATTAAAAAAGTAACTTTTTTGCTTCCTTTTTTACTTTCTTTTTTACTTCTTTTTACTTCCCTTCCTTTTTTACTACCTTACTTCAATTTTTACTTTTTAACTTTTTTTACTTCCCTTCCTTTTTTACTCCCTTTTTTACTTCCTAACTTCCTTTTTTACTTCTTTACTTCCTTTTAATGATTTTAAAGCTGATTATTATTTTATGCTGCAATCTTTTTATTTATGTCTTTCTATTTTTCTGTACTTTGTTTTTATGTATGTTTTAATGTTTCTCAAATTACATGTATTTCTGTTTTATGTAAAGCACATTGAGTTGCCATTGTGTATGAAATGCGCTATATAAATAAAATTGCCTTGCCTTGCCTACTTCCTTTACTTTCTTACTTCATAACTTTTTTACGTAGTAATTTTTACTTTTTTACTGGGAGAGTAATCAGATTACTAATAAAGTAATCACATTACAAGTAATCAGATTACATTCGAAAAAGTAATCTGATTACTTGTAATGTGATTACTTATTTAAATAAGATTACTTGTAATTAGATTACTTTTGAAAAAGTAATCAGATTACAAGTACTTAGATTACTTTCAGAAAAGTAATCGGATTACAAGTAATTAGATTACTTTTGAAAAGCAATCCGATTACTTGAAATCTGATTCCTTTTAGTTCCTTTTTTACTTCCTTTTTTACTTACTTCCTTTTTTACTTCCTTCCTTCCTTATTTTTTACTTTCTTATTTCCCTTTTTACTTTTTTTACTTCCTTACTTCCTTTTTTACTTCCTTTTTTGCTTCCTTTTTTACTTCCTTTTTTACTTCTTTTTACTTCCCTTCCTTTTTTACTTCCTTTTTTACTTACTTCCTTTTTTACTTCCTTTTTTACTTACTTCCTTTTTTACTTCCTTTTTTACTTACTTCCTTTTTTACTTCCTTTTTTACTTACTTCCTTTTTTACTTACTTCCTTTTTTACTTCCTTTTTTACTTCCTATTTTACTTCCTTTTTTACTTACTTCCTTTTTTACTTCCTTTTTTACTTTTTTACTTCCTTTTTTACTTCCTTTTTTACTTCCTTTTTTACTTCCTATTTTACTTCCTTTTTTACTTACTTCCTTTTTTACTTCCTTTTTTACTTCCTTTTTTACTTACTTCCTTTTTTACTTCCTTTTTTACTTCTTTTTACTTCCCTTCCTTTTTTATTTACTTCCTTTTTTACTTACTTCCTTTTTTACTTCCTTTTTTACTTACTTCCTTTTTTACTTACTTCCTTTTTTACTTCCTTTTTTACTTCTTTTTACTTCCCTTCCTTTTTTACTTCCTTTTTTACTTACTTCCTTTTTTACTTCCTTTTTTACTTACTTCCTTCTTTACTTCCTTCCTTCCTTATTTTTTACTTCCTTTTTTACTTCCTTTTTTGCTTCCTTTTTTACTTCCTTTTTTACTTCTTTTTACTTCCCTTCCTTTTTTACTTCCTTTTTTACTTACTTCCTTTTTTACTTTCTTTTTTACTTACTTCCTTCCTTCCTTATTTTTTACTTCCTTTTTTACTTCTTTTTACTTCCTTACTTCCTTTTTTACTTCCTTTTTTGCTTCCTTTTTAGTTCATTTTTTACTTCTTTTTACTTCCCTTCCTTTTTTAATTACTTCCTTTTTTACTTCCTTCCTTCCTTATTTTCTTACTTTCTTATTTCCCTTTTTACTTTTTTTTACTTCCTTACTTCCTTTTTTACTTCCTTTTTTGCTTCCTTTTTTACTTCCTTTTTTACTTCTTTTTACTTCCCTTCCTTTTTTACTTCCTTTTTACTTACTTCCTTTTTTACTTCCTTTTTTACTTACTTCCTTTTTTACTTCCTTCCTTCCTTATTTTTTACTTCCTTTTTTACTTCTTTTTACTTCCTTACTTCCTTCTTTACTTCCTTACTTCATTTTTTACTTCCTTCCTTCCTTATTTTTTACTTCCTTTTTTACTTTCTTTTTTGCTTCCTTTTTTACTTCCTTTTTTACTTCTTTTTACTTCCCTTCCTTTTTTACTTCCTTTTTTACTTACTTCCTTTTTTACTTTCTTTTTTACTTACTTCCTTCCTTCCTTATTTTTTACTTCCTTTTTTACTTCTTTTTACTTCCTTACTTCCTTTTTTACTTCCTTTTTTGCTTCCTTTTTTACTTCCTGTTTTACTTCTTTTTACTTCCCTTCCTTTTTTACTTCCTTTTTTACTTACTTCCTTTTTTACTTCCTTCCTTCCTTATTTTTTACTTCCTTTTTTACTTTCTTTTTTGCTTCCTTTTTTACTTCCTTTTTTACTTCTTTTTACTTCCCTTCCTTTTTTACTTCCTTTTTTACTTACTTCCTTTTTTACTTTTTTTACTTACTTCCTTCCTTCCTTATTTTTTACTTCCTTTTTTACTTCTTTTTACATCCTTACTTCCTTTTTTACTTCCTTTTGTGCTTCCTTTTTTACTTCCTTTTTTACTTCTTTTTACTTCCCTTCCTTTTTTACTTCCTTTTTTACTTACTTCCTTTTTTACTTCCTTTTTTACTTACTTCCTTTTTTACTTACTTCCTTTTTTACTTCCTTTTTTACTTCCTTCCTTTTTTACTTCCTTTTTTACTTACTTCCTTTTTTACTTCCTTTTTTACTTACTTCCTTTTTTACTTCCTTTTTTACTTCTTTTTACTTCCCTTCCTTTTTTACTTCCTTTTTTACTTACTTCCTTTTTTGCTTCCTTTTTTACTTTCTTTTTTACTTCTTTTTACTTCCCTTCCTTTTTTACTACCTTACTTCAATTTTTACTTTTTAACTTTTTTTACTTCCCTTCCTTTTTTACTCCCTTTTTTACTTCCTAACTTCCTTTTTTACTTCTTTACTTCCTTTTAATGATTTTAAAGCTGATTATTATTTTATGCTGCAATCTTATTTATGTCTTTCTATTTTTCTGTACTTTGTTTTTATGTATGTTTTAATGTTTCTCAAATTACATGTATTTCTGTTTTATGTAAAGCACATTGAGTTGCCATTGTGTATGAAATGCGCTATATAAATAAAATTGCCTTGCCTTGCCTTGCCTACTTCCTTTACTTTCTTACTTCATAACTTTTTTACGTAGTAATTTTTACTTTTTTACTGGGAGAGTAATCAGATTACTAATAAAGTAATCACATTACAAGTAATCAGATTACATTCGAAAAAGTAATCTGATTACTTGTAATGTGATTACTTATTTAAATATGATTACTTGTAATTAGATTACTTTTGAAAAAGTAATCAGATTACAAGTACTTAGATTACTTTCAGAAAAGTAATCGGATTACAAGTAATTAGATTACTTTTGAAAAGCAATCCGATTACTTGAAATCTGATTCCTTTTTAGTTCCTTTTTTACTTCCTTTTTTACTTACTTCCTTTTTTACTTCCTTCCTTCCTTATTTTTTACTTTCTTATTTCCCTTTTTACTTTTTTTACTTCCTTACTTCCTTTTTTACTTCCTTTTTTGCTTCCTTTTTTACTTCCTTTTTTACTTCTTTTTACTTCCCTTCCTTTTTTACTTCCTTTTTTACTTACTTCCTTTTTTACTTCCTTTTTTACTTACTTCCTTTTTTACTTCCTTTTTTACTTACTTCCTTTTTTACTTACTTCCTTTTTTACTTCCTTTTTTACTTCTTTTTACTTCCCTTCCTTTTTTACTTCCTTTTTCACTTACTTCCTTTTTTACTTCCTTTTTTACTTACTTCCTTTTTTACTTCCTTCCTTCCTTATTTTTTACTTCCTTTTTTACTTACTTCCTTTTTTGCTTCCTTTTTTACTTCCTTTTTTACATTTTTTTACTTCCCTTCCTTTTTTACTTCCTTTTTTACTTACTTCCTTTTTTACTTCCTTTTTTACTTACTTCCTTTTTTACTTCCTTCCTTCCTTTTTTTTTACTTCCTTTTTTACTTACTTCCTTTTTTGCTTCCTTTTTTACTTCCTTTTTTACATTTTTTTACTTCCCTTCCTTTTTTACTTCCTTTTTTACTTACTTCCTTTTTTACTTCCTTTTTTACTTCTTTTTACTTCCTTACTTCCTTTTTTACTTCCTTTTTTGCTTCCTTTTTTACTTCCTTTTCTACATTTTTTTACTTCCCTTCCTTTTTTACTTCCTTTTTTACTTACTTCCTTTTTTACTTCCTTTTTTACTTCCTAACTTCCTTTTTTACTTCTTTACTTCCTTTTAATGATTTACTTCTTTTTACTTCCCTTCCTTTTTTACTTCCTTACTTCCTTTTTTACTTCCTTTTTTGCTTCCTTTTTTACTTCCTTTTTTGCTTCCTTTTTTACTTCCTTTTTTACTTCTTTTTACTTCCCTTCCTTTTTTGCTTCCTTTTTTACTTCCTTTTTTACTTCTTTTTACTTCCCTTCCTTTTTTACTTCCTTTTTTACATACTTCCTTTTTTACTTCCTTTTTTACTTACTTCCTTTTTTACTTCCTTTTTTACTTACTTCCTTTTTTACTTCCTTTTTTACTTCCTTTTTTACTTACTTCCTTTTTTACTTCCTTTTTTACTTCTTTTTACTTCCCTTCCTTTTTTGCTTCCTTTTTTACTTCCTTTTTTACTTCTTTTTACTTCCCTTCCTTTTTTACTTCCTTTTTTACTTCCCTTCCTTTTTTACTTCCTTTTTTACTTACTTCCTTTTTTACTTCCTTTTTTACTTACTTCCTTTTTTACTTCCTTTTTTGCTTCCTTTTTTACTTCCTTTTTTACTTCTTTTTACTTCCCTTCCTTTTTTGCTTCCTTTTTTACTTCCTTTTTTACTTCTTTTTACTTCCCTTCCTTTTTTACTTCCTTTTTTACTTACTTCCTTTTTTGCTTCCTTTTTTACTTCCTTTTTTACTTCCTTTTTTACTTCTTTTTACTTCCCTTCCTTTTTTACTTCCTTTTTTACTTACTTCCTTTTTTGCTTCCTTTTTTACTTCCTTTTTTACTTCCTTTTTTACTTACTTCCTTTTTTACTTCCTTTTTTGCTTCCTTTTTTACTTCCTTTTTTACTTCTTTTTACTTCCCTTCCTTTTTTACTTCCTTTTTTACATACTTCCTTTTTTACTTCCTTTTTTACTTACTTCCTTTTTTACTTCCTTTTTTACGTCCTTTTTTACTTACTTCCTTTTTTACTTCTTTTTACTTCCCTTCCTTTTTTACTTCCTTTTTTACTTACTTCCTTTTTTGCTTCCTTTTTTACTTTCTTTTTTACTTCTTTTTACTTCCCTTCCTTTTTTACTTCCTTTTTTACATACTTCCTTTTTTACTTCCTTTTTTACTTACTTCCTTTTTTACTTACTTCCTTTTTTACTTCCTTTTTTACTTCCTTTTTTACTTACTTCCTTTTTACTTCCTTTTTTACTTACTTCCTTTTTTACTTCCTTTTTTACTTACTTCCTTTTTTACTTCCTTTTTTACTTCTTTTTACTTCCCTTCCTTTTTTACTTCCTTTTTTACTTACTTCCTTTTTTGCTTCCTTTTTTACTTTCTTTTTTACTTCTTTTTACTTCCCTTCCTTTTTTACTACCTTACTTCAATTTTTACTTTTTAACTTTTTTTACTTCCCTTCCTTTTTTACTCCCTTTTTTACTTCCTAACTTCCTTTTTTACTTCTTTACTTCCTTTTAATGATTTTAAAGCTGATTATTATTTTATGCTGCAATCTTATTTATGTCTTTCTATTTTTCTGTACTTTGTTTTTATGTATGTTTTAATGTTTCTCAAATTACATGTATTTCTGTTTTATGTAAAGCACATTGAGTTGCCATTGTGTATGAAATGCGCTATATAAATAAAATTGCCTTGCCTTGCCTTGCCTACTTCCTTTACTTTCTTACTTCATAACTTTTTTACGTAGTAATTTTTACTTTTTTACTGGGAGAGTAATCAGATTACTAATAAAGTAATCACATTACAAGTAATCAGATTACATTCGAAAAAGTAATCTGATTACTTGTAATGTGATTACTTATTTAAATAAGATTACTTGTAATTAGATTACTTTTGAAAAAGTAATCAGATTACAAGTACTTAGATTACTTTCAGAAAAGTAATCGGATTACAAGTAATTAGATTACTTTTGAAAAGCAATCCGATTACTTGAAATCTGATTCCTTTTTAGTTCCTTTTTTACTTCCTTTTTTACTTACTTCCTTTTTTACTTCCTTCCTTCCTTATTTTTTACTTTCTTATTTCCCTTTTTACTTTTTTTACTTCCTTACTTCCTTTTTTACTTCCTTTTTTGCTTCCTTTTTTACTTCCTTTTTTACTTCTTTTTACTTCCCTTCCTTTTTTACTTCCTTTTTTACTTACTTCCTTTTTTACTTCCTTTTTTACTTACTTCCTTTTTTACTTCCTTTTTTACTTACTTCCTTTTTTACTTCCTTTTTTACTTACTTCCTTTTTTACTTCCTTTTTTACTTCCTTTTTTACTTCTTTTTACTTCCTTACTTCCTTACTTCCTTTTTTACTTCCTTTTTTGCTTCCTTTTTTACTTCCTTTTTTACATTTTTTTACTTCCCTTCCTTTTTTACTTCCTTTTTTACTTACTTCCTTTTTTACTTCCTTTTTTACTTCCTAACTTCCTTTTTTACTTCTTTACTTCCTTTTAATGATTTACTTCTTTTTACTTCCCTTCCTTTTTTACTTCCTTACTTCCTTTTTTACTTCCTTTTTTGCTTCCTTTTTTACTTCCTTTTTTGCTTCCTTTTTTACTTCCTTTTTTACTTCTTTTTACTTCCCTTCCTTTTTTGCTTCCTTTTTTACTTCCTTTTTTACTTCTTTTTACTTCCCTTCCTTTTTTACTTCCTTTTTTACATACTTCCTTTTTTACTTCCTTTTTTACATACTTCCTTTTTTACTTCCTTTTTTACATACTTCCTTTTTTACTTCCTTTTTTACTTACTTCCTTTTTTACTTCCTTTTTTACTTACTTCCTTTTTTACTTCCTTTTTTACTTCCTTTTTTACTTACTTCCTTTTTTACTTCCTTTTTTACTTACTTCCTTTTTTACTTCTTTTTACTTCCCTTCCTTTTTTACTTCCTTTTTTACTTACTTCCTTTTTTGCTTCCTTTTTTACTTTCTTTTTTACTTCTTTTTACTTCCCTTCCTTTTTTACTTCCTTTTTTACATACTTCCTTTTTTACTTCCTTTTTTACTTACTTCCTTTTTTACTTCCTTTTTACTTCCTTTTTTACTTACTTCCTTTTTTACTTACTTCCTTTTTTACTTCCTTTTTTACTTCCTTTTTTACTTACTTCCTTTTTTACTTCCTTTTTTACTTCCTTTTTTACTTACTTCCTTTTTTACTTCTTTTTACTTCCCTTCCTTTTTTACTTCCTTTTTTACTTACTTCCTTTTTTACTTCCTTTTTTACTTCCTAACTTCCTTTTTTACTTCTTTACTTCCTTTTAATGATTTACTTCTTTTTACTTCCCTTCCTTTTTTACTTCCTTACTTCCTTTTTTACTTCCTTTTTTGCTTCCTTTTTTACTTCCTTTTTTGCTTCCTTTTTTACTTCCTTTTTTGCTTCCTTTTTTACTTCCTTTTTTACTTCTTTTTACTTCCCTTCCTTTTTTGCTTCCTTTTTTACTTCCTTTTTTACTTCTTTTTACTTCCCTTCCTTTTTTACTTCCTTTTTTACTTACTTCCTTTTTTGCTTCCTTTTTTACTTCCTTTTTTACTTCCTTTTTTACTTACTTCCTTTTTTACTTCCTTTTTTACATACTTCCTTTTTTACTTCCTTTTTTACTTACTTCCTTTTTTACATACTTCCTTTTTTACTTCCTTTTTTACTTACTTCCTTTTTTACTTCCTTTTTTGCTTCCTTTTTTACTTCCTTTTTTACTTCTTTTTACTTCCCTTCCTTTTTTACTTCCTTTTTTACTTCCCTTCCTTTTTTACTTCCTTTTTTACTTACTTCCTTTTTTACTTCCTTTTTTACTTACTTCCTTTTTTACTTCCTTTTTTACTTACTTCCTTTTTTACTTCTTTTTACTTCCCTTCCTTTTTTACTTCCTTTTTTACTTACTTCCTTTTTTGCTTCCTTTTTTACTTCCTTTTTTACTTCCTTTTTTACTTACTTCCTTTTTTACTTCCTTTTTTACTTCTTTTTACTTCCCTTCCTTTTTGCTTCCTTTTTTACTTCCTTTTTTACTTCTTTTTACTTCCCTTCCTTTTTTACTTCCTTTTTTACTTCCTTTTTTACTTCTTTTTACTTCCCTTCCTTTTTGCTTCCTTTTTTACTTCCTTTTTTACTTCTTTTTACTTCCCTTCCTTTTTTACTTCCTTTTTTACATACTTCCTTTTTTACTTCCTTTTTTACTTACTTCCTTTTTTACTTCCTTTTTTGCTTCCTTTTTTACTTCCTTTTTTACTTCTTTTTACTTCCCTTCCTTTTTTACTTCCTTTTTTACATACTTCCTTTTTTACTTCCTTTTTTACTTACTTCCTTTTTTACTTCCTTTTTTACTTCCTTTTTTACTTACTTCCTTTTTTACTTCCTTTTTTACTTACTTCCTTTTTTACTTCCTTTTTTACTTACTTCCTTTTTTACTTCTTTTTACTTCCCTTCCTTTTTTACTTCCTTTTTTACTTACTTCCTTTTTTGCTTCCTTTTTTACTTTCTTTTTTACTTCTTTTTACTTCCCTTCCTTTTTTACTTCCTTTTTTACATACTTCCTTTTTTACTTCCTTTTTTACTTCCTTTTTTACTTCCTTTTTTACTTACTTCCTTTTTTACTTCCTGTTTTACTTCTTTTTACTTCCCTTCCTTTTTTACTTCCTTTTTTACTTACTTCCTTTTTTGCTTCCTTTTTTACTTTCTTTTTTACTTCTTTTTACTTCCCTTCCTTTTTTACTACCTTACTTCAATTTTTACTTTTTAACTTTTTTTACTTCCCTTCCTTTTTTACTCCCTTTTTTACTTCCTAACTTCCTTTTTTACTTCTTTACTTCCTTTTAATGATTTTAAAGCTGATTATTATTTTATGCTGCAATCTTATTTATGTCTTTCTATTTTTCTGTACTTTGTTTTTATGTATGTTTTAATGTTTCTCAAATTACATGTATTTCTGTTTTATGTAAAGCACATTGAGTTGCCATTGTGTATGAAATGCGCTATATAAATAAAATTGCCTTGCCTTGCCTTGCCTACTTCCTTTACTTTCTTACTTCATAACTTTTTTACGTAGTAATTTTTACTTTTTTACTGGGAGAGTAATCAGATTACTAATAAAGTAATCACATTACAAGTAATCAGATTACATTCGAAAAAGTAATCTGATTACTTGTAATGTGATTACTTATTTAAATAAGATTACTTGTAATTAGATTACTTTTGAAAAAGTAATCAGATTACAAGTACTTAGATTACTTTCAGAAAAGTAATCGGATTACAAGTAATTAGATTACTTTTGAAAAGCAATCCGATTACTTGAAATCTGATTCCTTTTTAGTTCCTTTTTTACTTCCTTTTTTACTTACTTCCTTTTTTACTTCCTTCCTTCCTTATTTTTTACTTTCTTATTTCCCTTTTTACTTTTTTTACTTCCTTACTTCCTTTTTTACTTCCTTTTTTGCTTCCTTTTTTACTTCCTTTTTTACTTCTTTTTACTTCCCTTCCTTTTTTACTTCCTTTTTTACTTACTTCCTTTTTTACTTCCTTTTTTACTTACTTCCTTTTTTACTTCCTTTTTTACTTACTTCCTTTTTTACTTCCTTTTTTACTTACTTCCTTTTTTACTTCCTTTTTTACTTCTTTTTACTTCCCTTCCTTTTTTACTTCCTTTTTCACTTACTTCCTTTTTTACTTCCTTTTTTACTTACTTCCTTTTTTACTTCCTTCCTTCCTTATTTTTTACTTCCTTTTTTACTTACTTCCTTTTTTGCTTCCTTTTTTACTTCCTTTTTTACATTTTTTTACTTCCCTTCCTTTTTTACTTCCTTTTTTACTTACTTCCTTTTTTACTTCCTTTTTTACTTCCTTTTTTACTTCTTTTTACTTCCTTACTTCCTTACTTCCTTTTTTACTTCCTTTTTTGCTTCCTTTTTTACTTCCTTTTTTACATTTTTTTACTTCCCTTCCTTTTTTACTTCCTTTTTTACTTACTTCCTTTTTTACTTCCTTTTTTACTTCCTAATTTCCTTTTTTACTTCTTTACTTCCTTTTAATGATTTACTTCTTTTTACTTCCCTTCCTTTTTTACTTCCTTACTTCCTTTTTTACTTCCTTTTTTGCTTCCTTTTTTACTTCCTTTTTTGCTTCCTTTTTTACTTCCTTTTTTACTTCTTTTTACTTCCCTTCCTTTTTTGCTTCCTTTTTTACTTCCTTTTTTACTTCTTTTTACTTCCCTTCCTTTTTTACTTCCTTTTTTACATACTTCCTTTTTTACTTCCTTTTTTACTTACTTCCTTTTTTACTTCCTTTTTTACTTACTTCCTTTTTTACTTCCTTTTTTACTTACTTCCTTTTTTACTTCCTTTTTTACTTCTTTTTACTTCCCTTCCTTTTTTACTTCCTTTTTTACATACTTCCTTTTTTACTTCCTTTTTTACTTCTTTTTACTTCCCTTCCTTTTTTGCTTCCTTTTTTACTTCCTTTTTTACTTCTTTTTACTTCCCTTCCTTTTTTACTTCCTTTTTTACATACTTCCTTTTTTACTTCCTTTTTTACTTACTTCCTTTTTTACTTCCTTTTTTACTTACTTCCTTTTTTGCTTCCTTTTTTACTTTCTTTTTTACTTCTTTTTACTTCCCTTCCTTTTTTACTTCCTTTTTTACATACTTCCTTTTTTACTTCCTTTTTTACTTACTTCCTTTTTTACTTCCTTTTTTACTTCCTTTTTTACTTACTTCCTTTTTTACTTCCTAACTTCCTTTTTTACTTCCTTTTTTACTTACTTCCTTTTTTACTTCCTTTTTTACTTACTTCCTTTTTTACTTCTTTTTACTTCCCTTCCTTTTTTACTTCCTTTTTTACTTACTTCCTTTTTTGCTTCCTTTTTTACTTTCTTTTTTACTTCTTTTTACTTCCCTTCCTTTTTTACTTCCTTTTTTACATACTTCCTTTTTTACTTCCTTTTTTACTTACTTCCTTTTTTACTTCCTTTTTTACTTCCTTTTTTACTTACTTCCTTTTTTACTTCCTAACTTCCTTTTTTACTTCCTTTTTTACTTCTTTTTACTTCCCTTCCTTTTTTACTTCCTTTTTTACATACTTCCTTTTTTACTTCCTTTTTTACTTACTTCCTTTTTTACTTCCTTTTTTACTTCCTTTTTTACTTACTTCCTTTTTTACTTCCTAACTTCCTTTTTTACTTCCTTTTTTACTTCTTTTTACTTCCCTTCCTTTTTTACTTCCTTTTTTACATACTTCCTTTTTTACTTCCTTTTTTACTTACTTTCTTTTTTACTTCCTTTTTACTCCCTTTTTTACTTACTTCCTTTTTTACTTACTTCCTTTTTTACTTCCTTTTTTACTTCCTTTTTTACTTACTTCCTTTTTTACTTACTTCCTTTTTTACTTCCTTTTTTACTTACTTCCTTTTTTACTTCTTTTTACTTCCCTTCCTTTTTTACTTCCTTTTTTACTTACTTCCTTCTTTACTTCCTTTTTTACTTCCTAACTTCCTTTTTTACTTCTTTACTTCCTTTTAATGATTTACTTCTTTTTACTTCCCTTCCTTTTTTACTTCCTTACTTCCTTTTTTACTTCCTTTTTTGCTTCCTTTTTTACTTCCTTTTTTGCTTCCTTTTTTACTTCCTTTTTTACTTCTTTTTACTTCCCTTCCTTTTTTGCTTCCTTTTTTACTTCCTTTTTTACTTCTTTTTACTTCCCTTCCTTTTTTACTTCCTTTTTTACTTACTTCCTTTTTTGCTTCCTTTTTTACTTCCTTTTTTACTTCCTTTTTTACTTACTTCCTTTTTTACTTCCTTTTTTACATACTTCCTTTTTTAATTCCTTTTTTACTTACTTCCTTTTTTACTTACTTCCTTTTTTACTTCCTTTTTTACTTACTTCCTTTTTTACTTCCTTTTTTACTTCCCTTCCTTTTTTACTTCCTTTTTTACTTACTTCCTTTTTTGCTTCCTTTTTTACTTCCTTTTTTACTTCCTTTTTTACTTACTTCCTTTTTTACTTCCTTTTTTACATACTTCCTTTTTTACTTCCTTTTTTACTTACTTCCTTTTTTACTTCCTTTTTACTTCCTTTTTTACTTCCTTTTTTACTTCTTTTTACTTCCCTTCCTTTTTTACTTCCTTTTTTACATACTTCCTTTTTTACTTCCTTTTTTACTTACTTCCTTTTTTACTTCCTTTTTTACTTCCTTTTTTACTTACTTCCTTTTTTACTTCCTTTTTTACTTACTTCCTTTTTTACTTCCTTTTTTACTTACTTCCTTTTTTACTTCTTTTTACTTCCCTTCCTTTTTTACTTCCTTTTTTACTTACTTCCTTTTTTGCTTCCTTTTTTACTTTCTTTTTTACTTCTTTTTACTTCCCTTCCTTTTTTACTTCCTTTTTTACATACTTCCTTTTTTACTTCCTTTTTTACTTACTTCCTTTTTTACTTACTTCCTTTTTTACTTCCTTTTTTACTTCCTTTTTTACTTACTTCCTTTTTTACTTCCTGTTTTACTTCTTTTTACTTCCCTTCCTTTTTTACTTCCTTTTTTACTTACTTCCTTTTTTGCTTCCTTTTTTACTTTCTTTTTTACTTCTTTTTACTTCCCTTCCTTTTTTACTACCTTACTTCAATTTTTACTTTTTAACTTTTTTTACTTCCCTTCCTTTTTTACTCCCTTTTTTACTTCCTAACTTCCTTTTTTACTTCTTTACTTCCTTTTAATGATTTTAAAGCTGATTATTATTTTATGCTGCAATCTTATTTATGTCTTTCTATTTTTCTGTACTTTGTTTTTATGTATGTTTTAATGTTTCTCAAATTACATGTATTTCTGTTTTATGTAAAGCACATTGAGTTGCCATTGTGTATGAAATGCGCTATATAAATAAAATTGCCTTGCCTTGCCTTGCCTACTTCCTTTACTTTCTTACTTCATAACTTTTTTACGTAGTAATTTTTACTTTTTTACTGGGAGAGTAATCAGATTACTAATAAAGTAATCACATTACAAGTAATCAGATTACATTCGAAAAAGTAATCTGATTACTTGTAATGTGATTACTTATTTAAATAAGATTACTTGTAATTAGATTACTTTTGAAAAAGTAATCAGATTACAAGTACTTAGATTACTTTCAGAAAAGTAATCAGATTACAAGTACTTAGATTACTTTCAGAAAAGTAATCGGATTACAAGTAATTAGATTACTTTTGAAAAGCAATCCGATTACTTGAAATCTGATTCCTTTTTAGTTCCTTTTTTACTTCCTTTTTTACTTCTTTTTACTTCCCTTCCTTTTTTACTTCCTTTTTTACATACTTCCTTTTTTACTTCCTTTTTTACTTACTTCCTTTTTTACTTCCTTTTTTACTTACTTCCTTTTTTACTTCCTTTTTTACTTCCTTTTTTACTTACTTCCTTTTTTACTTCCTTTTTTACTTACTTCCTTTTTTACTTCCTTTTTTACTTACTTCCTTTTTTACTTCTTTTTACTTCCCTTCCTTTTTTACTTCCTTTTTTACTTACTTCCTTTTTTGCTTCCTTTTTTACTTTCTTTTTTACTTCTTTTTACTTCCCTTCCTTTTTTACTTCCTTTTTTACATACTTCCTTTTTTACTTCCTTTTTTACTTACTTCCTTTTTTACTTACTTCCTTTTTTACTTCCTTTTTTACTTCCTTTTTTACTTCCTTTTTTACTTACTTCCTTTTTTACTTCCTTTTTTACTTACTTCCTTTTTTACTTCCTTTTTTACTTACTTCCTTTTTTACTTCCTTTTTTGCTTCCTTTTTTACTTCCTTTTTTACTTCTTTTTACTTCCCTTCCTTTTTTACTTCCTTTTTTACTTACTTCCTTTTTTACTTTCTTTTTTACTTACTTCCTTCCTTCCTTATTTTTTACTTCCTTTTTTACTTCTTTTTACTTCCTTACTTCCTTTTTTACTTACTTCCTTTTTTACTTCCTTCCTTCCTTATTTTTTACTTCCTTTTTTACTTCTTTTTACTTCCTTACTTCCTTTTTTACTTCCTTACTTCCTTTTTTACTTCCTTCCTTCCTTATTTTTTACTTCCTTTTTTACTTTCTTTTTTGCTTCCTTTTTTACTTCCTTTTTTACTTCTTTTTACTTCCCTTCCTTTTTTACTTCCTTTTTTACTTACTTCCTTTTTTACTTTCTTTTTTACTTACTTCCTTCCTTCCTTATTTTTTACTTCCTTTTTTACTTCTTTTTACTTCCTTACTTCCTTTTTTACTTCCTTTTTTGCTTCCTTTTTTACTTCCTTTTTTACTCCTTTTTACTTCCCTTCCTTTTTTACTTCCTTTTTACTTACTTCCTTTTTTACTTCCTTTTTTACTTACTTCCTTTTTTACTTCCTTCCTTCCTTATTTTTTACTTCCTTTTTTACTTTCTTTTTTGCTTCCTTTTTTACTTCCTTTTTTACTTCTTTTTACTTCCCTTCCTTTTTTACTTCCTTTTTTACTTACTTCCTTTTTTACTTTCTTTTTTACTTACTTCCTTCCTTACTTATTTTTTACTTCCTTTTTTACTTCTTTTTACTTCCTTATTTCCTTTTTTACTTCCTTTTTTGCTTCCTTTTTTACTTCCTTTTTTACATTTTTTTACTTCCCTTCCTTTTTTACTTCCTTTTTTACTTACTTCCTTTTTTACTTCCTTTTTTACTTCCTAACTTCCTTTTTTACTTCTTTACTTCCTTTTAATGATTTACTTCTTTTTACTTCCCTTCCTTTTTTACTTCCTTACTTCCTTTTTTACTTCCTTTTTTGCTTCCTTTTTTACTTCCTTTTTTACTTCTTTTTACTTCCCTTCCTTTTTTGCTTCCTTTTTTACTTCCTTTTTTACTTCTTTTTACTTCCCTTCCTTTTTTACTTCCTTTTTTACTTACTTCCTTTTTTACTTCCTTTTTTACTTACTTCAATTTTTACTTCCTTTTTTACTTACTTCCTTTTTTACTTCCTTCCTTCCTTATTTTTTACTTCCTTTTTTACTTTCTTTTTTGCTTCCTTTTTTACTTCCTTTTTTACTTCTTTTTACTTCCCTTCCTTTTTTACTTCCTTTTTTACTTACTTCCTTTTTTACTTTCTTTTTTACTTACTTCCTTCCTTACTTATTTTTTACTTCCTTTTTTACTTCTTTTTACTTCCTTACTTCCTTTTTTACTTCCTTTTTTGCTTCCTTTTTTACTTCCTTTTTTACATTTTTTTACTTCCCTTCCTTTTTTACTTCCTTTTTTACTTACTTCCTTTTTTACTTCCTTTTTTACTTCCTTTTTTACTTCCTTTTTACTTCCTTATTTCCTTTTTTACTTCCTTTTTTGCTTCCTTTTTTACTTCCTTTTTTACATTTTTTTACTTCCCTTCCTTTTTTACTTCCTTTTTTACTTACTTCCTTTTTTACTTCCTTTTTTACTTCCTAACTTCCTTTTTTACTTCTTTACTTCCTTTTAATGATTTACTTCTTTTTACTTCCCTTCCTTTTTTACTTCCTTACTTCCTTTTTTACTTCCTTTTTTGCTTCCTTTTTTACTTCCTTTTTTGCTTCCTTTTTTACTTCCTTTTTTACTTCTTTTTACTTCCCTTCCTTTTTTTCCTTCCTTTTTTACTTCTTTTTTTACTTCTTTTTACTTCCCTTCCTTTTTTACTTCCTTTTTTACTTACTTCCTTTTTTACTTCCTTTTTTACTTACTTCAATTTTTACTTCCTTTTTTACTTACTTCCTTTTTTACTTCCTTTTTTACTTCCTTTTTTACTTCCTTTTTTACTTACTTCCTTTTTTACTTCCTTTTTTACTTACTTCCTTTTTTACTTCCTTTTTTACTTCTTTTTACTTCCCTTCCTTTTTTACTTCCTTTTTTACTTACTTCCTTTTTTGCTTCCTTTTTTACTTTCTTTTTTACTTCTTTTTACTTCCCTTTCTTTTTTACTACCTTACTTCAATTTTTACTTTTTAACTTTTTTTACTTCCCTTCCTTTTTTACTCCCTTTTTTACTTCCTAACTTCCTTTTTTACTTCTTTACTTCCTTTTAATGATTTTAAAGCTGATTATTATTTTATGCTGCAATCTTTTTATTTATGTCTTTCTATTTTTCTGTACTTTGTTTTTATGTATGTTTTAATGTTTCTCAAATTACATGTATTTCTGTTTTATGTAAAGCACATTGAGTTGCCATTGTGTATGAAATGCGCTATATAAATAAAATTGCCTTGCCTTGCCTTGCCTACTTCCTTTACTTTCTTACTTCATAACTTTTTTACGTAGTAATTTTTACTTTTTTACTGGGAGAGTAATCAGATTACTAATAAAGTAATCACATTACAAGTAATCAGATTACATTCGAAAAAGTAATCTGATTACTTGTAATGTGATTACTTATTTAAATAAGATTACTTGTAATTAGATTACTTTTGAAAAAGTAATCAGATTACAAGTACTTAGATTACTTTCAGAAAAGTAATCGGATTACAAGTAATTAGATTACTTTTGAAAAGCAATCCGATTACTTGAAATCTGATTCCTTTTAGTTCCTTTTTTACTTCCTTTTTTACTTACTTCCTTCCTTATTTTTTACTTTCTTATTTCCCTTTTTACTTTTTTTACTTCCTTACTTCCTTTTTTGCTTCCTTTTTTACTTCCTTTTTTACTTCTTTTTACTTCCCTTCCTTTTTTACTTCCTTTTTTACTTACTTCCTTTTTTACTTCCTTTTTTACTTACTTCCTTTTTTACTTCCTTTTTTACTTACTTCCTTTTTTACTTCCTTTTTTACTTACTTCCTTTTTTACTTCCTTTTTTACTTACTTCCTTTTTTACATCCTTTTTTACTTCCTTTTTTACTTACTTCCTTTTTTACTTCCTTCCTTCCTTATTTTTTACTTTCTTATTTCCCTTTTTACTTTTTTTAATTCCTTACTTCTTTTTTACTTCCTTTTTTACTTACTTCCTTTTTTACTTCCTTTTTTACTTCCTTTTTTACTTACTTCCTTTTTTACTTCCTTCCTTCCTTATTTTTTACTTTCTTATTTCCCTTTTTACTTTTTTTAATTCCTTACTTCTTTTTTACTTCCTTTTTTGCTTCCTTTTTTACTTCCTTTTTTACTTCTTTTTACTTCCCTTCCTTTTTTACTTCCTTTTTTACTTACTTCCTTTTTTACTTCCTTCCTTCCTTATTTTTTACTTCCTTTTTTACTTCTTTTTACTTCCTTACTTCCTTTTTTACTTCCTTACTTCCTTTTTTACTTCCTTTTTTGCTTCCTTTTTTACTTCCTTTTTTACTTCTTTTTACTTCCCTTCCTTTTTTACTTCCTTTTTTACTTACTTCCTTTTTTACTTCCTTTTTTACTTACTTCCTTTTTTACTTCCTTCCTTCCTTATTTTTTACTTCCTTTTTTACTTTCTTTTTTGCTTCCTTTTTTACTTCCTTTTTTACTTCTTTTTACTTCCCTTCCTTTTTTACTTCCTTTTTTACTTACTTCCTTTTTTACTTTCTTTTTTACTTCCTTCCTTCCTTCCTTATTTTTTACTTCCTTTTTTACTGCTTTTTACTTCCTTACTTCCTTTTTTACTTCCTTTTTTGCTTCCTTTTTTACTTCCTTTTTTACTTCTTTTTACTTCCCTTCCTTTTTTACTTCCTTTTTTACTTACTTCCTTTTTTACTTCCTTTTTTACTTCCTTTTTTACTTCTTTTTACTTCCTTACTTCCTTTTTTACTTCCTTTTTTGCTTCCTTTTTTACTTCCTTTTTTACTTCTTTTTACTTCCCTTCCTTTTTTACTTCCTTTTTTACTTACTTCCTTTTTTACTCCCTTTTTTACTTCCTAACTTCCTTTTTTACTTCTTTACTTCCTTTTAATGATTTACTTCTTTTTACTTCCCTTCCTATTTTACTTCCTTACTTCCTTTTTTACTTCCTTTTTTGCTTCCTTTCTTACTTCCTTTTTTGCTTCCTTTTTTACTTCCTTTTTTACTTCTTTTTACTTCCCTTCCTTTTTTACTTCCTTTTTTACTTCCTTTTTTACTTCTTTTTACTTCCCTTCCTTTTTTACTTCCTTTTTTACTTACTTCCTGTTTTACTTCCCTTTTTTACTTCCTAACTTCCTTTTTTACTTCTTTACTTCCTTTTAATGATTTACTTCTTTTTACTTCCCTAAGGAAGTAAAAAAAGGAAGTAAGGAAGTAAAAAAGGAAGTAAAAAAGGAAAGTAATCAGTTTACTTTTTTGAAAGTAATCAGATTACTTTTTTGAAAGTTATCTGATTACTTTTTTTTTTTTTTTTTTTACCCTTCCCATAAATATATTTCTCTGGTTGATTTTTTAAAGTATATATTTTCTTATAATTTTTTAATATTTTTTTTTCATTCTTTTTATTTTTTTGTGCAAAAATCCCACAAATATACTTAAATAAAAATTACTTGCTTAGATGTAATTACAAAGTAATCTGATTATTTGTGATCAGATTACTGTCTTACTTTGCTATTTTCTAGAAAAGTAATCAGATTACAAGTAATTAGATTACTTTTAGGTTACTTTTGAAAAAGTAATCTACTTCCCTTTCTTTTTCATTCATTCATGAATGAATTCATGAATTTTTTTACTTCCCTTCCTGTTTTACTTTTTTACTTCCTTTTTAGTTCCTTTTTTACTTCTTTTTACTTCCCTTCCTTTTTTACTTCCTTTTTTACTTACTTTTTTACTTACTTCCTTTTTTACTTCCTTACTTCCTTTATTACTTCCTTTTTTACTTCTTTTTACTTCCCTTCCTTTTTTACTACCTTACTTCAATTTTTACTTCCTTTTTTCCTTATTTTTTCCTTTCTTATTTCCCTTTTTACTTTTTTTACTTCCTTACTTCCTTTTTTTTACTTCCCTTCCTGTTTTACTTCCTTTTTTACTTCCTTACTTCCTTTTTTACTTCCCTTCCTGTTTTACTTTTTTACTTCCTTTTTTACTTCCTTTTTTACTTTTTTACTTCCTTTTTAGTTCCTTTTTTACTTCTTTTTACTTCCCTTCCTTTTTTACTTCTTTTTACTTCCCTTCCTTTTTTACTACCTTACTTCAATCTTTACTTCCTTCCTTCCTTATTTTTTACTTTCTTATTTCCCTTTTTACTTTTTTTACTTCCTTACTTCCTTTTTTTTACTTCCCTTCCTGTTTTACTTCCTTTTTTACTTCCTTACTTCCTTTTTTTACTTCCCTTCCTGTTTTACTTTTTTACTTCCTTTTTAGTTCCTTTTTTACTTCTTTTTACTTCCCTTCCTTTTTTACTTCCTTTTTTACTTACTTCCTTTATTACTTCCTTTTTTGCTTCCTTTTTTACTTCCTTTTTTACTTCTTTTTACTTCCCTTCTGATTACTTTTTTTTTTTTTTTTTTTTACCCTTCCCATAAATATGTTTCTCTGGTTGATTTTTTAAAGTATATATTTTCTTATAATTTTTTAATATTTTTTTTTCATTCTTTTTATTTTTTTGTGCAAAAATCCCACAAATATACTTCAATAAAAATTACTTGCAATACGATTACATTTTTGAAAGTAATCTGATTACTTGTAATCTGATTACTTTTCGAAGGTAATCTGATTACTTTTTCAAAAGTAATCTGATTACTTGTAATCTGATTACTTTTCAAAAGTAATCTGATTACTTTCGAAAAGTAATTTTTTAATATTTTATTTTCATTCTTTTTATTTTTTTGTGCAAAAATCCCAAAAATATACTTAAATAAAAATTACTTGTAATCCGATTACTTTTTGAAAGTAATCAGATTACTTTTGAAAAGTAATCAGATTACAAGTATTCTGATTACTTTTCAAAGGAAGTAAAAAAGGAAGTAAAAAAGGAAGGGAAGTAAAAAGAAGTAAAAAAGGAACTAAAAAGGAAGTAAAAAAGTAAAACAGGAAGGGAAGTAAAAAAAAGGAAGTAAGGAAGTAAAGATTGAAGTAAGGTAGTAAAAAAGGAAGGGAAGTAAAAAGAAGTAAAAAAGGAAGTAAAAAAGGAAGCAAAAAAGGAAGTAATAAAGGAAGTAATACGATTACATTTTTAAAAGTAATCTGATTACTTGTAATCTGATTACTTTTTGAAGGTAATCTGATTACTTTTTCAAAAGTAATCTGATTACTTTTCAAAAGTAATCTGATTACTTTCGAAAAGTATTTTTTTAATATTTTATTTTCATTCTTTTAATTTTTTTGTGCAAAAATCCCAAAAATATACTTAAAAATTACTTGTAATCCGATTACTTTTTGAAAGTAATCAGATTACTTTTGAAAAGTAATCAGATTACAAGTAATCTGATTACTTTTCAAAGGAAGTAAAAAAGGAAGTAAAAAAGGAAGGGAAGTAAAAAGAAGTAAAAAAGGAACTAAAAAAGGAAGTAAAAAAGGAAGGGAAGTAAAAAGAAGTAAAAAAGGAACTAAAAAGGAAGTAAAAAAGTAAAACAGGAAGGGAAGTAAAAAAATTCATGAATTCATTCATGAATGAATGAAAAAGAAAAGGAAGTAAAAAGGAAGTAAAAAAGGAAGCAAAAAAGGAAGTAAAAAAGGAAGTAAGGAAGTAAAAAAAGGAAGTAAGGAAGTAAAAAAGGAAGTAAAAAAGGAAGGGAATTCATTCATGAATGAATGAAAAAGAAAGGGAAGTAAAAAGGAAGTAAAAAAGGAAGTAAGGAAGTAAAAAAGGAAGTAAAAAAGGAAGGGAAGTAAAAAGAAGTAAAAAAGGAACTAAAAAGGAAGTAAAAAAGTAAAACAGGAAGGGAAGTAAAAAAAGGAAGTAAGGAAGTAAAAAAGGAAGTAAAACAGGAAGGGAAGTAAAAAAAGAAGTAAGGAAGTAAAAAAGGAAGTAAAAAAGGAAGGGAAGTAAAAAGAAATAAAAAAGGAAGTAAAAAAGGAAGTAAAAAAGGAAGTAAAACAGGAAGGGAAGTAAAAAAAGCAAGTAAGGAAGTAAAAAAAAGTAAAAAGGGAAATAAGAAAGTAAAAAATAAGGAAGGAAGGAAGTAAAGATTGAAGTAAGGTAGTTAAAAAGGAAGGGAAGTAAAAAGAAGTAAAAAAGGAAGTAAATAAGGAAGCAAAAAAGGAAGTAATAAAGGAAGTAAGTAAAAAAGGAAGTAAAAAAGGAAGTAAAAAAGGAAGGGAAGTAAAAAGAAGTAAAAAAGGAACTAAAAAGGAAGTAAAAAAGTAAAACAGGAAGGGAAGTAAAAAAAGGAAGTAAGGAAGTAAAAAAGGAAGTAAAAAAGGAAGTAAAACAGGAAGGGAAGTAAAAAAAGGAAGTAAGGAAGTAAAAAAAGTAAAAAGGGAAATAAGAAAGTAAAAAATAAGGAAGGAAGGAAGTAAAGATTGAAGTAAGGTAGTAAAAAAGGAAGGGAAGTAAGAAGAAGTAAAAAAGGAAGTAAGTAAAAAAGGAAGTAAAAAAGGAAGTAAAAAAGGAAGTAAAAAAGGAAGGGAAGTAAAAAGAAGTAAAAAAGGAACTAAAAAGGAAGTAAAAAAGTAAAAAAGGAAGTAAAAAAGGAAGTAAAAAAGTAAAACAGGAAGGGAAGTAAAAAAAGGAAGTATGGAAGTAAAAAAGGAAGTAAAACAGGAAGGGAAGTAAAAAAAAGGAAGTAAGGAAGTAAAAAAAGTAAAAAGGGAAATAAGAAAGGAAAAAATAAGGAAAAAAGGAAGTAAAAATTGAAGTAAGGTAGTAAAAAAGGAAGGGAAGTAAAAAGAAGTAAAAACGGAAGTAATAAAGGAAGTAAGGAAGTAAAAAAGGAAGTAAGTAAAAAAGGAAGTAAAAAAGGAAGTAAAAAAGGAAGGGAAGTAAAAAGAAGTAAAAAAGGAACTAAAAAGGAAGTAAAAAAGTAAAACAGGAAGGGAAGTAAAAAAATTCATGAATTCATTCATGAATGAATGAAAAAGAAAGGGAAGTAGATTACTTTTTCAAAAGTAACCTAAAAGTAATCTAATTACTTGTAATCTGATTACTTTTCTAGAAAATAGCAAAGTAAGACAGTAATCTGATCACAAATAATCAGATTACTTTGTAATTACATCTAATTACAAGTAATCTTATTTAAAAAAGTAATCACATTACAAGTAATCAGATTACTTTTTCGAATGTAATCTGATTACTTGTAATGTGTAAAAATGTGTACTTGTAATGTGTAAAAAAGGAAGGGAAGTAAAAAGAAGTAAAAAAGATAGATAGATCCTTTCGGAAAGGTAATCTGATTACCTTTGAAAAGTAATCAGATTACTTGTACTATGATTACTTTCGAAAAAGTAATCTGATTACTTTCGGAAAGGTAATCTCATTACTCTCATATATGTATTGCTCTGGTTGTTTTTTTTTGTTGGGGGGGGGTATAAAAAGCCCCAAAATAAAAAAACAAAGTAAGAAAGTAATCAGATTACAAGTAAGATTACTTTTTCGATAGTAATCAGATTACTTTTCTGAAAGTAATCTAAGTACTTGTATTCTGATTACTTTTTCAAAAGTAACCTGATTACTAGTAATCTGATTACTTTTTCTAAAGTAATCAGATCAGTAATCTCATTACTTTTTCTAGAGTAATCAGATTACTCTCCCAATATATCTGGTTGATATTTTTTTGGGGGGGCCCCCAAAATATACTTTTTAAAAAAAAGAAAAAAAGAAAGTAATCAGATTACTTTTTTGAAAGTAATCTGATTACTTTTTTTTTTTTTTTTTTTTTACCGTTCCCATAAATATATTTCTCTGGTTGATTTTTTAAAGTATATATTTTCTTATAATTTTTTAATATTTTTTTTTCATTCTTTTTATTTTTTTGTACATTGTGTATTTTTTTTGTTACATTTTTAAAATGATCAGATTACAAGTAATCAGATTACTTTTCGAAGGTAATCTGATTACTTTTTCAAAAGTAATCTGATTACTTGTAATCTGATTACTTTTCAAAGGAAGTAAAAAAGGAAGTAAAAAAGGAAGGGAAGTAAAAAGAAGTAAAAAAGGAACTAAAAAGGAAGTAAAAAAGTAAAACAGGAAGGGAAGTAAAAAAAGGAAGTAAGGAAGTAAAGATTGAAGTAAGGTAGTAAAAAAGGAAGGGAAGTAAAAAGAAGTAAAAAGGAAGCAAAAAAGGAAGTAATAAAGGAAGTAAGTAAAAAAGGAAGTAAAAAAGGAAGTAAAAAAGGAAGGGAAGTAAAAAGAAGTAAAAAAGGAACTAAAAAGGAAGTAAAAAAGTAAAACAGGAAGGGAAGTAAAAAAATTCATGAATTCATTCATGAATGAATGAAAAAGAAAGGGAAGTAAAAAGGAAGTAAAATAGGAAGCAAAAAAGGAAGTAAAAAAGGAAGTAAGGAAGTAAAAAAAGGAAGTAAGGAAGTAAAAAAGGAAGTAAAAAAGGAAGGGAATTCATTCATGAATGAATGAAAAAGAAAGGGAAGTAAAAAGGAAGTAAAAAAGGAAGCAAAAAAGGAAGTAAGGAAGTAAAAAAAGGAAGTAAGGAAGTAAAAAAGGAAGTAAAAAAGGAAGGGTAGTAAAAAGAATTAAAAAAGGAACTAAAAAGGAAGTAAAAAAGTAAAAAAGGAAGGGAAGTAAAAAGAAGTAAAAAAGGAACTAAAAAGGAAGTAAAAAAGTAAAAAAGGAAGGGAAGTAAAAAAAGGAAGTAAGGAAGTAAAGATTGAAGTAAGGTAGTAAAAAAGGAAGGGAAGTAAAAAGAAGTAAGAAAGGAAGTAAAAAAGGAAGCAAAAAAGTAATCTGATTACTTGTAATCTGATTACTTTTCAAAGGAAGTAAAAAAGGAAGTAAAAAAGGAAGTAAAAAGGAAGCAAAAAAGGAAGTAATAAAGGAAGTAAGTAAAAAAGTAAGTAAAAAAGGAAGTAAAAAAGGAAGGGAAGTAAAAAGAAGTAAAAAAGGAACTAAAAAGGAAGTAAAAAAGTAAAAAAGGAAGGGAAGTAAAAAGAAGTAAAAAAGGAACTAAAAAGGAAGTAAAAAAGTAAAAAAGGAAGGGAAGTAAAAAAAGGAAGTAAGGAAGTAAAGATTGAAGTAAGGTAGTAAAAAAGGAAGGGAAGTAAAAAGAAGTAAAAAAGGAAGTAAAAAAGGAAGCAAAAAAGTAATCTGATTACTTGTAATCTGATTACTTTTCAAAGGAAGTAAAAAAGGAAGTAAAAAAGGAAGTAAAAAAGGAAGGGAAGTAAAAAGAAGTAAAAAAGGAAGTAATAAAGGAAGCAAAAAAGGAAGCAAAAAAGGAAGTAATAAAGGAAGTAAGTAAAAAAGGAAGTAAAAAAGGAAGTAAAAAAGGAAGGGAAGTAAAAAGAAGTAAAAAAGGAACTAAAAAGGAAGTAAAAAAGTAAAACAGGAAGGGAAGTAAAAAAATTCATGAATTCATTCATGAATGAATGAAAAAGAAAGGGAAGTAAAAAGGAAGTAAAAAAGGAAGCAAAAAAGGAAGTAAAAAAGGAAGTAAAACAGGAAGGGAAGTAAAAAAAGGAAGTAAGGAAGTAAAAAAAGTAAAAAGGGAAATAAGAAAGTAAAAAATAAGGAAGGAAGGAAGTAAAGATTGAAGTAAGGTAGTAAAAAAGGAAGGGAAGTAAAAAGAAGTAAAAAAGGAAGTAAGTAAAAAAGGAAGTAAAAAAGGAAGGGAAGTAAAAAGAAGTAAAAAAGGAACTAAAAAGGAAGTTAAAAAGGTAAAAAAGGAAGGGAAGTAAAAAAATAAGTAAAAAATAAGTAAAAAATGAAAAAGAAAGGGAAATAAAAAGAAGTAAAAAAGGAATTAAAAAGGAAGTAAAAAAGTAAAACAGGAAGGGAAGTAAAAAAAGGAAGTGATCTGATTAATTTCGAAAAGTATTTTTTTAATATTTTATTTTCATTCTTTTTATTTTTTTGTGCAAAAATCCCAAAAATATACTTAAATAAAAATTACTTGTAATCCGATTACTTTTTGAAAGTAATCTGATTACTTTTCAAAAGTAATCTGATTATTTGTAATCTGATTACTTTTTTGAAAGTAATCAGTTTACTTTTTTGAAAGTAATCTGATTACTTGTAATCTGATTACTTTTCAAAAGTAATCTGATTACTTTCAAAAAGTAATTTTTTAATATTTTATTTTCATTCTTTTTATTTTTTTGTGCAAAAATCCCAAAAATATACTTAAATGAAAATTACTTGTAATCCGATTACTTTTTGAAAGTAATCTGATTACTTTTTCAAAAGGAAGTAATAAACGAAATAAGTAAAAAAGGAAGTAAAAAAGGAAGTAAAAAAGGAAGTAAAAAAGGAAGGGAAGTAAAAAGAAGTAAAAAAGGAACTAAAAAGGAACTAAAAAGGAAGTAAAAAAGTAAAACAGGACGGGAAGTAAAAAAATTCATGAATTCATTCATGAATGAATGAAAAAGAAAGGGAAGTAAAAAGGAAGTAAAAAAGGAAGCAAAAAAGGAAGTAAAAAAGGAAGTAAGGAAGTAAAAAAAGGAAGTAAGGAAGTAAAAAAGGAAGTAAAAAAGGAAGGGAAGTAAAAAGAAGTAAAAAAGGAACTAAAAAGGAAGTAAAAAAGTAAAACAGGAAGGGAAGTAAAAAAAGGAAGTAAGGAAGTAAAAAAGGAAGTAAAAAAGGAAGTAAAACAGGAAGGGAAGTAAAAAAAGGAAGTAAGGAAGTAAAAAAAGTAAAAAGGGAAGTAAGAAAGTAAAAAATAAGGAAGGAAGGAAGTAAAGATTGAAGTAAGGTAGTAAAAAAGGAAGGGAAGTAAAAAGAAGTAAAAAAGGAAGTAAAAAAGGAAGCAAAAAAGGAAGTAATAAAGGAAGTAAAAAAAGGAAGTAAGGAAGTAAAGATTGAAGTAAGGTAGTAAAAAAGGAAGGGAAGTAAAAAGAAGTAAAAAAGGAAGTAAAAAAGGAAGCAAAAAAGGAAGCAAAAAAGGAAGTAATAAAGGAAGTAAGTAAAAAAGGAAGTAAAAAAGGAAGGGAAGTAAAAAGAAGTAAAAAAGGAACTAAAAAGGAAGTAAAAAAGTAAAACAGGAAGGGAAGTAAAAAAATTCATGAATTCATTCATGAATGAATGAAAAAGAAAGGGAAGTAAAAAGGAAGTAAAAAAGGAAGCAAAAAAGGAAGTAAAAAAGGAAGTAAAAAAGGAAGTAAAACAGGAAGGGAAGTAAAAAAAAGGAAGTAAGGAAGTAAAAAAAGTAAAAAGGGAAATAAGAAAGTAAAAAATAAGGAAGGAAGGAAGTAAAGATTGAAGTAAGGTAGTAAAAAAGGAAGGGAAGTAAAAAGAAGTAAAAAAGGAAGTAAGTAAAAAAGGAAGTAAAAAAGGAAGGGAAGTAAAAAGAAGTAAAAAAGGAACTAAAAAGGAAGTTAAAAAGGTAAAAAAGGAAGGGAAGTAAAAAAATAAGTAAAAAATGAAAAAGAAAGGGAAATAAAAAGAAGTAAAAAAGGAATTAAAAAGGAAGTAAAAAAGTAAAACAGGAAGGGAAGTAAAAAAAGGAAGTAATCTGATTACTTTCGAAAAGTATTTTTTTTATATTTTATTTTCATTCTTTTTATTTTTTTGTGCAAAAATCCCAAAAATATACTTAAATAAAAATTACTTGTAATCCGATTACTTTTTGAAAGTAATCTGATTACTTTTCAAAAGTAATCTGATTATTTGTAATCTGATTACTTTTTTGAAAGTAATCAGATTACTTGTAATCTGATTACTTTTCGAAGGTAATCTGATTACTTTTTCAAAAGTAATCTGATTACTTGTAATCTGATTACTTTTCAAAAGTAATCTGATTACTTTCGAAAAGTAATTTTTTAATATTTTATTTTCATTCTTTTTATTTTTTTGTGCAAAAATCCCAAAAATATACTTAAATAAAAATTACTTGTAATCCGATTACTTTTTGAAAGTAATCTGACTACTTTTTCAAAAGGAAGTAATAAAGGAAGTAAGTAAAAAAGGAAGTAAAAAAGGAAGTAAAAAAGGAAGGGAAGTAAAAAGAAGTAAAAAAGGAACTAAAAAGGAAGTAAAAAAGTAAAAAAGGAAGGGAAGTTGATGGGAAAATACAAATCTCTTATATTCCTTTTGTGTTCCTATAACCAGTAACACCAATGTTTTATATACATTTTGACATTTGCATAATCAGTTTGCAACATTATATTCAGTTTACTGTTGATTGTATTCTTATACATGATGTTAGTATGTGTTAGAATGGTTAGCATGACTTTTATATGACTGTAGTGATAATTAAAAGTGTATGTGTTAGACTTTGCATTCCACACATGTTTGAAGTAGATTTATTGTGCTTTTGATTATTAGAGGCCACAGAGTTAGAAGGCCAAGGGTTTAACACTTGCTCTTTGTTGCAGTAAATTTCTATCCTATGTTATGAGATATTTTGACTAATGCCGAAGGTCGCAAGTGGTGGGAGAGAGAGACTCGTCTACGGAGACAACACGGATGGCTCCAGAGGGAAAACAGCCCACCACCTGGCATTGTGATAACATTGTTGATAGAAGATGATTTGTTACTTGTTAGGTATAAAACTCAGCCCAGGAGACTGCCTCCTTTGAGCATTTTTCTTTGCACGGTTGGCAGCTGTGTGTTGTTGATTTGCTCCTTCTTGCAAGAATAAAAGTAACTTTGACTTTTGAATTTGGTTTCAGCCTCAGTCTTGTAATTAATTTTTCTATCAGAAGTAAAAAGAAGTAAAAAAGGAACTAAAAAGGAAGTAAAAAAGTAAAACAGGAAGGGAAGTAAAAAAAGGAAGTAAGGAAGTAAAGATTGAAGTAAGGTAGTAAAAAAGGAAGGGAAGTAAAAAGAAGTAAAAAAGGAAGTAAAAAAGGAAGCAAAAAAGTAATATGATTACTTGTAATCTGATTACTTGTAATCTGATTGCTTTTCAAAGGAAGTAAAAAAGGAAGTAAAAAAGGAAGTAAAAAAGGAAGGGAAGTAAAAAGAAGTAAAAAAGGAAGTAATAAAGGAAGTAAGGAAGTAAAAAAGGAAGTAAGTAAAAAAGGAAGTAAAAAAGGAAGTAAAAAAGGAAGGGAAGTAAAAAGAAGTAAAAAAGGAACTAAAAAGGAAGTAAGGTAGTAAAAAAGGAAGGGGAGTAAAAAGAAGTAAAAAAGGAAGTAAAAAAGGAAGCAAAAAAGGAAGCAAAAAAGTAATCTGATTACTTGTAATCTGATTACTTTTCAAAGGAAGTAAAAAAGGAAGTAAAAAAGGAAGTAAAAAAGGAAGGGAAGTAAAAAGAAGTAAAAAAGGAAGTAATAAAGGAAGTAAGGAAGTAAAAAAGGAAGTAAGTAAAAAAGGAAGTAAAAAAGGAAGTAAAAAAGGAAGGGAAGTAAAAAGAAGTAAAAAAGGAACTAAAAAGGAAGTAAAAAAGTAAAACAGGAAGGGAAGTAAAAAAATTCATGAATGAATGAAAAAGAAAGGGAAGTAAAAAGGAAGTAAAAAAGGAAGCAAAAAAGGAAGTAAAAAAGGAAGTAAGGAAGTAAAAAAAGGAAGTAAGGAAGTAAAAAAGGAAGTAAAAAAGGAAGGGAATTCATTCATGAATGAATGAAAAAGAAAGGGAAGTAAAAAGGAAGTAAAAAAGGAAGCAAAAAAGGAAGTAAAAAAGGAAGTAAGGAAGTAAAAAAAGGAAGTAAGGAAGTAAAAAAGGAAGTAAAAAAGGAAAGTATAATCAGTTTACTTTTTTGAAAGTAATCTGATTACTTTTTTGAAAGTTATCTGATTACTTTTTTTTTTTTTTTTTTTTACCCTTCCCATAAATATATTTCTCTGGTTGATTTTTTAAAGTATATATTTTCTTATAATTTTTTAATATTTTTTTTTCATTCTTTTTATTTTTTTGTGCAAAAATCCCAAAAATATACTTAAATAAAAATTACTTGCTTAGATGTAATTACAAAGTAATCTGATTATTTGTGATCAGATTACTGTCTTACTTTGCTTTTTTCTAGAAAAGTAATCAGATTACAAGTAATTAGATTACTTTTAGGTTACTTTTGAAAAAGTAATCTACTTCCCTTTCTTTTTCATTCATTCATGAATGAATTCATGAATTTTTTTACTTCCCTTCCTGTTTTACTTTTTTACTTCCTTTTTAGTTCCTTTTTTACTTCTTTTTACTTCCCTTCCTTTTTTACTTCCTTTTTTACTTACTTCCTTTTTTACTTCCTTACTTCCTTTATTACTTCCTTTTTTACTTCTTTTTACTTCCCTTCCTTTTTTACTACCTTACTTCAATCTTTACTTCCTTCCTTCCTTATTTTTTACTTTCTTATTTCCCTTTTTACTTTTTTTACTTCCTTACTTCCTTTTTTTTACTTCCCTTCCTGTTTTACTTCCTTTTTTACTTCCTTTTTTACTTCCTTACTTCCTTTTTTTACTTCCCTTCCTGTTTTACTTTTTTACTTCCTTTTTAGTTCCTTTTTTTTCTTCTTTTTACTTCCCTTCCTTTTTTACTTCCTTTTTTACTTCCTTTTTTACTTACTTCCTTTATTACTTCCTTTTTTGCTTCCTTTTTTACTTCCTTTTTTACTTCTTCATTCATGAATGAATTCATGAATTTTTTTACTTCCCTTCCTGTTTTACTTTTTTACTTCCTTTTTAGTTCCTTTTTTACTTCTTTTTACTTCCCTTCCTTTTTTACTTCCTTTTTTACTTCCTTTTTTACTTTTGAATTTGGTTTCAGCCTCAGTCTTGTAATTAATTTTTCTATCAGAAGTAAAAAGAAGTAAAAAAGGAACTAAAAAGGAAGTAAAAAAGTAAAAAAGGAAGGGAAGTAAAAAGAAGTAAAAAAGGAACTAAAAAGGAAGTAAAAAAGTAAAACAGGAAGGGAAGTAAAAAAAGGAAGTAAGGAAGTAAAGATTGAAGTAAGGTAGTAAAAACGGAAGGGAAGTAAAAAGAAGTAAAAAAGGAAGTAAAAAAGGAAGCAAAAAAGTAATCTGATTACTTGTAATCTGATTACTTGTAATCTGATTACTTTTCAAAGGAAGTAAAAAAGGAAGTAAAAAAGGAAGTAAAAAAGGAAGGGAAGTAAAAAGAAGTAAAAAAGGAAGTAATAAAGGAAGTAAGGAAGTAAAAAAGGAAGTAAGTAAAAAAGGAAGTAAAAAAGGAAGTAAAAAAGGAAGGGAAGTAAAAAGAAGTAAAAAAGGAACTAAAAAGGAAGTAAGGTAGTAAAAAAGGAAGGGAAGTAAAAAGAAGTAAAAAAGGAAGTAAAAAAGGAAGCAAAAAAGTAATCTGATTACTTGTAATCTGATTACTTGTAATCTGATTACTTTTCAAAGGAAGTAAAAAAGGAAGTAAAAAAGGAAGGGAAGTAAAAAGAAGTAAAAAAGGAAGTAATAAAGGAAGTAAGGAAGTAAAAAAGGAAGTAAGTAAAAAAGGAAGTAAAAAAGGAAGTAAAAAAGGAAGGGAAGTAAAAAGAAGTAAAAAAGGAACTAAAAAGGAAGTAAAAAAGTAAAACAGGAAGGGAAGTAAAAAAATTCATGAATTCATTCATGAATGAATGAAAAAGAAAGGGAAGTAAAAAGGAAGTAAAAAAGGAAGCAAAAAAGGAAGTAAAAAAGGAAGTAAGGAAGTAAAAAAGGAAGTAATGAAGTAAAAAAGGAAAGGAATTCATTCATGAATGAATGAAAAAGAAACTTTTTTTTTTTTTACCCTTCCCATAAATATATTTCTCTGGTTGATTTTTTAAAGTATATATTTTCTTATAATTTTTTAATATTTTTTTTTCATTCTTTTTATTTTTTTGTGCAAAAATCCCACAAATATACTTAAATAAAAATTACTTGCTTAGATGTAATTACAAAGTAATCTGATTATTTGTGATCAGATTACTGTCTTACTTTGCTATTTTCTAGAAAAGTAATCAGATTACAAGTAATTAGATTACTTTTAGGTTACTTTTGAAAAAGTAATCTACTTCCCTTTCTTTTTCATTCATTCATGAATGAATTCATGAATTTTTTTACTTCCCTTCCTGTTTTACTTTTTTACTTCCTTTTTAGTTCCTTTTTTACTTCTTTTTACTTCCCTTCCTTTTTTACTTCCTTTTTTACTTCCTTTTTTACTTACTTCCTTTTTTACTTCCTTACTTCCTTTATTACTTCCTTTTTTACTTCTTTTTACTTCCCTTCCTTTTTTACTACCTTACTTCAATTTTTACTTCCTTTTTTCCTTATTTTTTCCTTTCTTATTTCCCTTTTTACTTTTTTTACTTCCTTACTTCCTTTTTTTTACTTCCCTTCCTGTTTTACTTCCTTTTTTACTTCCTTACTTCCTTTTTTACTTCCCTTCCTGTTTTACTTTTTTACTTCCTTTTTTACTTCCTTTTTTACTTTTTTACTTCCTTTTTAGTTCCTTTTTTACTTCTTTTTACTTCCCTTCCTTTTTTACTTCTTTTTACTTCCCTTCCTTTTTTACTACCTTACTTCAATCTTTACTTCCTTCCTTCCTTATTTTTTACTTTCTTATTTCCCTTTTTACTTTTTTTACTTCCTTACTTCCTTTTTTTTACTTCCCTTCCTGTTTTACTTCCTTTTTTACTTCCTTACTTCCTTTTTTTACTTCCCTTCCTGTTTTACTTTTTTACTTCCTTTTTAGTTCCTTTTTTACTTCTTTTTACTTCCCTTCCTTTTTTACTTCCTTTTTTACTTACTTCCTTTATTACTTCCTTTTTTGCTTCCTTTTTTACTTCCTTTTTTACTTCTTTTTACTTCCCTTCTGATTACTTTTTTTTTTTTTTTTTTTTACCCTTCCCATAAATATGTTTCTCTGGTTGATTTTTTAAAGTATATATTTTCTTATAATTTTTTAATATTTTTTTTTCATTCTTTTTATTTTTTTGTGCAAAAATCCCAAAAATATACTTAAATAAAAATTACTTGTAATCCGATTACTTTTTGAAAGTAATCAGATTACTTTTGAAAAGTAATCAGATTACAAGTATTCTGATTACTTTTCAAAGGAAGTAAAAAAGGAAGTAAAAAAGGAAGGGAAGTAAAAAGAAGTAAAAAAGGAACTAAAAAGGAAGTAAAAAAGTAAAACAGGAAGGGAAGTAAAAAAAAGGAAGTAAGGAAGTAAAGATTGAAGTAAGGTAGTAAAAAAGGAAGGGAAGTAAAAAGAAGTAAAAAAGGAAGTAAAAAAGGAAGCAAAAAAGGAAGTAATAAAGGAAGTAAGTAAAAAAGGAAGTAAAAAAGGAAGGGAAGTAAAAAGAAGTAAAAAAGGAACTAAAAAGGAAGTAAAAAAGTAAAACAGGAAGGGAAGTAAAAAAAAGGAAGTAAGGAAGTAAAAAAGGAAGTAAAAAAGGAAGTAAAACAGGAAGGGAAGTAAAAAAAAGGAAGTAAGGAAGTAAAAAAAGTAAAAAGGGAAATAAGAAAGGAAAAAATAAGGAAAAAAGGAAGCAAAAAAGTAATCTGATTACTTGTAATCTGATTACTTTTCAAAGGAAGTAAAAAAGGAAGTAAAAAAAGGAAGTAAAAAAGGAAGGGAAGTAAAAAGAAGTAAAAAAGGAAGTAATAAAGGAAGTAAGGAAGTAAAAAAGGAAGTAAGTAAAAAAGGAAGTAAAAAAGGAAGTAAAAAAGGAAGGGAAGTAAAAAGAAGTAAAAAAGGAACTAAAAAGGAAGTAAAAAAGTAAAACAGGAAGGGAAGTAAAAAAATTCATGAATTCATTCATGAATGAATGAAAAAGAAAGGGAAGTAGATTACTTTTTCAAAAGTAACCTAAAAGTAATCTAATTACTTGTAATCTGATTACTTTTCTAGAAAAAAGCAAAGTAAAGGGGCGTTCACACCAAAAGCGTCTGACGCGAATTAATCGCTTGAATCGCGTCTATCGCGCCGCTTTCAATTTTTGGATCATCGCTCCATTCGCTTCATTCGCTCCATTCGCTTCAATCGCGCTTGTCGCTTGAAAAAAAACGGAAATAAACGGCTTTCAGAGTGTTTGTAGAGTGTTTGGATCATGGCCGACATAAACACGATCGCCACACTGTACTTGTTGTACAAATCCGAGAAGCGCCGGAAAACCACCCGCCGTAGTGTTTGGGTGCATGACATCCTCCGGAGACGCACGGAGCTGGGGGAATTTCACCGTCTCCTCCAGGAGCTCCGGCTGGATGACAACCGGTTCCAGCGGTACCTCAGACTGACTGGTGCCCAGTTTGAGGACCTGTTGGCTCGGGTCGGTGCCAGGATCTCCCGTCTGGACACCAACTACAGGCGCTCCATCCCAGCTGCGGAGCGCCTGTCCATCTGTCTGAGGTGAGTTGCCTTTTCATAATTCGTCTACTAATTAGCCTGCTGCAAAATGAATATGTAAAAATATATAGCATAGGTAACCTCATACTGCTAACTTAACTGACTTAACTGACTGTACCTAATTTAACTGCTAACTTAACTGACTGTACAGATACGTACACGGTGCACATTAAGCTATAAACTCTTTTTTTTTCTTCAGTCAAATGATAGTATTTAGTCTGAAAGGGGAGAGAAAAATACATTGTTCACCTTTCTTGCCAGATATTAGGAAATAATATGGTTCTTACTTCATAATGTGATTGCAGAGAATTTGTAACATAATATACATGGACATATTTTTACCACAAAGCTTGCAATTTCAAATTTAAGTTTAAATGTAGAATAGATAAAAGTTTGAAGAACTTAAGCCTGACCCATCTATCCTATGTTGTTACAGGTTCCTGGCTACAGGAGATTCCTACAGAAGCATTGCCAACAGCTTCCGTGTGGGGATTTCTACTGTATCTGCCATCGTGCCTGCTGTGGTGGGTGCGATTTGGGACTGCCTGGTGGAGGAGTTCATGGCCGTGCCCACCACAGACGAGTGGAGGTCCATCTCGGAGCTATTTCAGCAGAGGTGGAATTTTCCTCTCTGCTGCGGAGCTCTGGATGGGAAGCATGTTGTGCTGAAGGCCCCCCCCAACTCTGGATCGCAGTTCTTCAACTACAAGGGAACATTTTCAATTGTTCTCTTGGCAGTTGTTGATGCCAACTACTGCTTCCGAGTGATTGATGTTGGGGGGTACGGGAGAACCAGCGATGGAGGCATCCTGGCCAACTCTGCCTTTGGACAAGCACTTCATGCTGGAACCCTCCACTTGCCTGCTGACCAGCCTCTACCAGCAGCTGAGCACAGAGGACCTCAGCCTCACTGTTTTGTTGCCGATGAGGCCTTTCCACTCAGGAAAAACCTCATGAGACCATTCCCTGGACGCATCCTCCCCAGAGACAAGAGGATTTTCAACTACCGTCTGTCCCGTGCCAGGTTGGTGGTTGAAAATGCTTTTGGCATCCTCGCGTCTCAGTGGAGGATGTACCACCGCGTCCTTGAGGTCCACCCGGAAGTGGCAGAGAAGTGTGTGAAGGCGACCTGTCTTCTTCATAACTTCCTGCGGATGACAGCCCCGACAGCCCAGACACCTGGAGTTGGGGGGAGCATCGCAGGGAGTGAGGTGGAGACACTGCCAGGTCTGGGGAGAGTTGGCGCGAACAACTCTGCCAGAGAGGCCATCAGGGTTCGGGAGACCTTCACAGCCTTCTTCTCTGCAGAGGGAGTGGTCCCATGGCAACAAAACATCTAGTGCACAGGCACCCCAAAAACGGCTCTTTTAAGAGCCACCCAAATACAACTATTGAGCATTACTCCATTACTACCATACTGACACATCTGATTATTATTATTACTATAACTATAATGGTATAATACTACTATTATACCATTAAACTTTCTTTTCTTTACTTTAACCTTTATTTAGCAGTCTACACTTCAATCTCTCATTGCACTTGAAAGAATATATGTGAAAGAATGACATGAGAAGAATGTCAATAAATATATTTGTTTATATAAAAATATACAAGTAAATACACAAGTAAAAAATATATATATAATAGAATAGAAAAAGCAGTATATAAGTGATGATCCAAAAATATATGTACAGTTAAATTATATAAGAGATGATCCAAAAATGTATAAGTTATAAAAAAATATAAGTGATTATGCAAAATGTATGTACAGTTAAATTATAATAGAAAAGAAAAAGCAGCCTGGCTCATTCCCTCCATAGGTTACCACCCCCTACTCAATAAGGTCCAAATTTAAAGTGATAGTTGATGATTCATAAATTAATTTGTGAATTTGAAATTTCACGAAATCTCTTTGCAGGGGTGGCAGCCTATGGAGGGAAGGAGCCAGGCTGATCAAAAATTGTTCCTCCTCTCTCCAGGCAGGTGGTGGTGGTGGTGGCAGGGGGGCCCTCTGCAGATTTTTGATGAGGAGGTCCTCAATTAAAGTTTCTCTATCTTTATCCTCTATCTTCCCTCTCTTCCTCTTCCCTGTCCGTGCAACTGTATGAAATCAAAATCACAACATTCAGTCAGTGATATAGTTTGTAAAGGTTAATTTTCTATTTGGACTTGAGCCCTACAAATAAACACAATTCAACTTTTGTACAGTACATACCAATGGAAGAAGAAGAAGGAGCAGGGGCAGCAGGAGGGGCAGCAGGAGAGGCAGCAGGAGAAGCAGGAGCAGCAGCAGGAGCAGGAGCTGTGTCCTCACCATCAGTAGAGGATAGATCTATAAAAGAGAAATTATTTTATGATCCAAAATTAAAATAATTTGAAATGTAATGGAAACAAATGTAACTGAAACAATACAGAAATAAATGGCATTGATACTGCATATGTGTCTGTCTTCACTTAACCAACTGTCATTAACTTAACCAACTGTCATTAACTTAACCAACTGTCATTAACTTAACCAACCGTCATCAACTGTTGATGTCCCTGCTTCTCCTGATGGCCCTGCTTCTGCCTCACCATCTATGCTTACAGCGGTCCAGTCTTCCTCGATCCCCCCACCCATGTTGCCACTTGTCTCCCTAGGAGTGGTGAAGGGATCGAGGAAGGATAGGACCGCAGAGAAACGCCACTTTTTTAGTGGCCCTCCTGCTGACCCGCTCCTCCTTTCTCCTTCCCTTTTTTTTTTGAGATATGTATCCCTCAGCCCCTTCCATTTTTTACGACACACCTCAGCTGCAAACACATACACAGACATACACTTTGTATAATTAGCATCTAACTAAATTAAATATTCAGACAATGAAAACATTCACACATAAACTGAAACTTGTATCTTGCCAAGCAGGACAGTCTGCCGTTACTAGTGCTAACCAATACTAACGTTTCATTCATAGAGAAACACAGTCAGTAACGTGGTAAAACAAGCCACAAATAGTCTCAGAACTTACCAGAGAGTCCCACCTCAACACTAACCCGTGCCCAGGCCTCCTCCTTTTTGTTCCGGTCCCGGTAAAATAATGCAGCCGTGTCATACAGGACAGGGAGCCCACAAACCGCGACAATTAATTTTTCCTCCATCGTCTCTTCTCTTCTCTTCTTTGTGGACAAGCTTACGTGCTTACGTCACGGATGTGACGTTGGGAGAAACTCGCCGCTGATTGGATGTCGCGGCGCGATGTCGCCCGAAAAGTTCAATTTTTCCAACTTTATTCGCACCGCTCCAGACGCTTCATTCGCGCCGCCTGATATGAAATCGCGTGTTATCGCGCCATTTACATTGATTTTCTATGTAGACTTGCTGCTCAATTCGCGTCAGACGCTTTTGGTGTGAACGCCCCTTAAAAAAGGAAGTAAGTAAAAAAGGAAGTAAAAAAGGAAGTAAAAAAGGAAGGGAAGTAAAAAGAAGTAAAAAAGGAACTAAAAAGGAAGTAAAAAAGTAAAACAGGAAGGGAAGTAAAAAAAGGAAGTAAGGAGGTAAAAAAAGGAAGTAAAAAAGGAAGTAAAACAGGAAGGGAAGTAAAAAAAGGAAGTAAGGAAGTAAAAAAAGTAAAAAGGGAAATAAGAAAGTAAAAAATAAGGAAGGAAGGAAGTAAAGATTGAAGTAAGGTAGTAAAAAAGGAAGGGAAGTAAAAAGAAGTAAAAAAGGAAGTAAAAAAGGAAGCAAAAAAGGAAGTAATAAAGGAAGTAAAAAAAAGGAAGTAAGGAAGTAAAGATTGAAGTAAGGTAGTAAAAAAGGAAGGGAAGTAAAAAGAAGTATAAAAGGAAGTAAAAAAGGAAGCAAAAAAGGAAGTAATAAAGGAAGTAAGTAAAAAAGGAAGTAAAAAGGGAAGGGAAGTAAAAAGAAGTAAAAAAGGAACTAAAAAGGAAGTAAAAAAGTAAAACAGGAAGGGAAGTAAAAAAATTCATGAATTCATTCATGAATGAATGAAAAAGAAAGGGAAGTAAAAAGGAAGTAAAAAAGGAAGCAAAAAAGGAAGTAAAAAAGGAAGTAAGGAAGTAAAAAAGGAAGTAAAAAAGGAAGGGAAGTAAAAAGAAGTAAAAAAGGAACTAAAAAGGAAGTAAAAAAGTAAAACAGGAAGGGAACTAAAAAAATTCATGAATTCATTCATGAATGAATGAAAAAGAAAGGGAAGTAAAAAGGAAGTAAAAAAGGAAGCAAAAAAGGAAGTAAAAAAGGAAGTAAGGAAGTAAAAAAAGGAAGTAAGGAAGTAAAAAAGGAAGTAAAAAAGGAAGGGAAGTAAAAAGAAGTAAAAAAGGAACTAAAAAGGAAGTAAAAAAGTAAAAAAGGAAGGGAAGTAAAAAGAAGTAAAAAAGGAACTAAAAAGGAAGTAAAAAAGTAAAAAAGGAAGGGAAGTAAAAAAAGGAAGTAAGGAAGTAAAGATTGAAGTAAGGTAGTAAAAAAGGAAGGGAAGTAAAAAGAAGTAAAAAAGGAACTAAAAAGGAAGTAAAAAAGTAAAACAGGAAGGGAAGTAAAAAAATTCATGAATTCATTCATGAATGAATGAAAAAGAAAGGGAAGTAAAAAGGAAGTAAAAAAGGAAGCATAAAAGGAAGTAAAAAAGGAAGTAAGGAAGTAAAAAAAGGAAGTAAGGAAGTAAAAAAGGAAGTAAAAAAGGAAGTAAAACAGGAAGGGAAGTAAAAAAAGGAAGTAAGGAAGTAAAAAAAGTAAAAAGGGAAATAAGAAAGTAAAAAATAAGGAAGGAAGGAAGTAAAGATTGAAGTAAGGTAGTAAAAAATGAAGGGAAGTAAAAAGAAGTAAAAAAGGAAGTAAGTAAAAAAGGAAGTAAAAAAGGAAGTAAAAAAGGAAGGGAAGTAAAAAGAAGTAAAAAAGGAACTTAAAAGGAAGTTAAAAAGGTAAAAAAGGAAGGGAAGTAAAAAAATAAGTAAAAAATAAGTAAAAAATGAAAAAGAAAGGGAAATAAAAAGAAGTAAAAAAGGAATTAAAAAGGAAGTAAAAAAGTAAAACAGGAAGGGAAGTAAAAAAAGGAAGTAATCTGATTACTTTCGAAAAGTATTTTTTTTATATTTTATTTTCATTCTTTTTATTTTTTTGTGCAAAAATCCCAAAAATATACTTAAATATCCGATTACTTTTTGAAAGTAATCTGATTACTTTTCAAAAGTAATCTGATTATTTTTTTGAAAGTAATCAGTTTACTTTTTTGAAAGTAATCGGATTACAAGTAATTTTTATTTAAGTATATTTTTGGGATTTTTGCACAAAAAAATAAAAAGAATGAAAATAAAACAGTACTGAGTTATGCTCAACCTGACTCCAAAAGAGGAGGGGGAGCTTAAACAAATACCAGTAACATTATGGTCTGCGGGCCCAGCTGATGTAGGATTAATGAAAGACACACTACCTATATCAATAATACCTAAAAGCTCGTATAGACCTTATCAGAGACAATATCCATTAAAGTAGGCCATGCAATGCATATATTTCTAAATTTACTCCACCGCAAGGTGGTCAGATTGTAGATGACATTTTGCTTACCTCAAAGGGAAAAAAAAAAAAACAATGTAAAATTGAGACTTTAGCGTTGTTACTGTTCTTGGCACAATAAGGCCATAAAGTAAGCAAAAATAAACTACAACTGTGGAAAACTGAAGTAAAGTATCTAGGATACAATTTATCTCAAGCAGGTAGATCCCTAGATACTAAACGGAAAGGAAAAGAAAAAAAAAGTGATCTTAAAGGCTCCAAAGCCATTAATTAAAAGACAGTGATGTCATTTTTAGGAAAAGATTTAATTCTGCAGCTACAACAGGCGATACAATTGCCTTCTAAAATAGCTATCTGCAAGTGTAATATTTCACAATTAGATCATGATATTAAAAAAAAAAAAAAAAAAAGATATGCAAAGCACTGCACCTCCACAAGAAAAAGCAACGTGGAAAACTGATGATGCTAAACAAGATGACCAAGGGTTATGTAGATGACCTGCAAATAAATTAATATTGCCAAAATTATTATATAGATGCCATGCTATTTTGAGTCATGGATTGAAATCATGTCTCAAAAGGAGGGATGGTATTGTAATGAACTTGACCCAGACAGAGAGGACTCAAATGCACTTCTCAAAGAATTTAATTAGAACAAAAAACGCTCCCAAGGAGGATGAAAAAACAACAAAAAAACACTCACTAGGAGGAGAGAAAAACACTCAAAGAACAAAACTCAAAACTTGACTTGCTACACTCAAAAACCAGAACTCAAAACTTGGATTTCTAATGCTGCACGACGGGAACTAGAGACAGACAAAAACGAACTGACAGCAAGCAAAGGGAGACAAGGACTATTTAAACATGAGGTAGGGGAACACAGGTGGAACCAATTAGGGGCGGGGTTAACAATCACAATGGAGGGAAAGCACACAAAGGGAGGAAGTCAGGATCTGAAACGAGAGGGGAAAAGGTGAGTACAAAATAAAACAGGAAGTGCATGACAGGACTGGACATCAGTGACTTGACTAAACTGAAACATACAAGACCCACACACGAACTAAACTAGACATGACCTGACATAACCATAATTAACAAATTTGACGAGACATAACAGTACCCCCCCCTCTATGGCCGACTCCTGACGGCCCAGGAACCCCCGAGTGACCGGCATAAAAGTCCCTGATCAGACCCTTGTCCACAACGAAACGTGAAGGGATCCACGAACGCTCCTCCGGACCATAACCCTCCCAGTCCACCAAAAACTGTTTCCCACGGCCACGGTTGCGAACCGCCAAGAGCTTCCTGACAGTGTACACAGGGCCGCCCCCGATAATCCGAGGGGGCGGAGGGGGAGTGGCAGCCGGCACCAGAGCACTCTCTTTGACCGGCTTGATCTTGCTGACATGGAACGTGGAGTGGATCCTTAAAGACCTGGGAAGGCGTAGACGTACAGATACAGGGTTAATGACCTTCGATATGGGAAATGGACCCACAAACCTGGGAGCCAACTTTCTGGAGTCGACATGGAGGGGCAAGTCCTTAGTGGCCAGCCACACCCTATGGCCGGGCCTGTAGGGAGGAGCCGGCTGCCTGCGTTTATCAGCTGCCGTTTTCATCTTGGCTGAGCTCCGGAGGAGGACCCGCCGAGCACCAGCCCAAATCCGCCGACAGCGCCTGACCATGGCGTGAGCAGAGGGGACCACAATCTCCTTCTCACTGGCGGGGAACAGGGGAGGCTGGTAGCCGTTGACACACTGGAAAGGTGAGAGACCCGTGGCTGACGAGGGAAGGGTGTTGTGGGCATATTCCACCCATGTGAGGTGGTCACTCCAGGTGGTTTGGTTCTGGGAGACGAGACATCGTAAGCACGTCTCAAGTACCTGGTTGAGACGTTCAGTCTGACCATTTGACTGTGGGTGATAACCAGAGGACATGCTCACAGTGGCCCCAAGGAGCTGGCAAAACTCCTTCCAGAAGCTAGAGATGAACTGTGGTCCTCTATCCGAAACAACATCACTGGGAAAGCCATGGATTCGGAACACATTAGTCATCATGGCCTCTGCAGTCTCTTTGGCAGAGGGTAACTTGACCAGTGGAATGAAGTGTGCCATCTTGGAAAAGCGGTCAACCACCGTCAGGATGGTCGTATTACCTTTGGACGACGGCAGTCCCGTCACAAAATCCACAGAGATGTGGGACCACGGTCGTTGAGGAACTGGCAGCGGGTGCAGCAGGCCCATCTGGGCCCGAGGTGAGGTTTTATTTCGTGCACACACTGGACAGGCCGCCACATACTCCGAGACTTCCTTTTCCATGGCGTGCCACCAGAACCGCTGCTTGATCACATACATGGTTCGCTTGACGCCTGGGTGGCATGTGAGCAGGGATGTGTGAGCCCAGTGGATTACCTTGGAGCGTAATGACAAAGGGACAAACAACCGGTTTTGTGGACACTCACTCGGTGCTGGACTCGCATTATTTGCCTGCTTCACATCTGATTCTATCTGCCAAGTCACCGCTCCAACCACACGGTTCAGTGGAAGGATAGGTTCAGGTTCTTTGGCAACAGGCTCAGGGTCATAAAGACGGGACAGAGCATCTGGTTTAGTGTTTTGTGAGCCGGGGCGAAAAGACAACTTGAAGTTGAACCTATTGAAGAATAAGGTCCATCTAGCCTGACGTGAATTGAGTCTTTTAGCTTTCCTGATATATTCCAGGTTCTTATGGTCTGTCCATACTAAAAAAGGTTGTTCGGCCCCCTCCAACCAGTGCCTCCACTCATCTAGAGCTGCCTTGACTGCCAACAGTTCCTTGTTTCCCACATCATAATTTTTTTCTGCAGGAGTCAACTTACGTGACAGATAGGCGCAGGGGTGCATCCTGTTGTCCTTGGCAGATCTCTGGGACAACACAGCCCCAATGCCCTCATTGGACGCATCAACCTCCACCACAAACTGCCGTTGGGAGTCCGGAACCGTGAGCACAGGTGCTGTGGTGAATCTTTCTTTGAGGCACCGAAATGCTCTCTCAGCAGAGGGGTTCCACTGAAAAGGTATCTTGGTAGAGGTGAGTGCATGCAGAGGTGCGGCAACAGAGCTGAAATTGCGAATAAACTTTCTGTAAAAGTTGGCGAATCCCAGGAACTGCTGTACCTTTTTCCTGCTGTCCGGAGTTGGCCAATCGGTCACAGCACTGACCTTAGCCGGATCCATCTGTAACCTATTGGCTGTGACAATGTAGCCCAGGAAACTAATAGTTGCTGCATGAAAATCACACTTTTCACCTTTGACATAGAGGTGGTTCTCCAACAGCTTCTGGAGGACTTGACGAACGTGAACCACATGTGACTCCTTATCTGGTGAGAAAATCAGAATATCGTCGAGATACACAAACACAAAAATGTTCAAAAACTCTCTCAGAACATCATTCACGAATGTTTGGAAAACAGCTGGTGCATTGCATAGTCCAAAAGGCATGACCAGGTACTCGTAATGACCATTAGGAGTGTTAAAGCCTGTCTTCCACTCATCTCCTTCTCGTATCCTGATGAGGTGATAAGCATTCCTGAGGTCTAGCTTGGTGAAGACAGTGGCCCTTTGGAGCAGTTCAAAAGCAGATGTAATTAATGGGAGTGGGTAACGGTTCTTTACAGTAATATCATTCAGGGGGCTATAGTCAATGCATGGTCTGAGTGAACCATCTTTCTTACCCACAAAAAAGAAACCTGCACCAGCGGGAGAGGAGGACGGGCGGATTATTCCAGCCTTCAGTGATGAGGTAAGGTACTCATCCATGGCCGCCCTTTCCGGTCCAGAGATGGAGTAGAGACGCCCCTTGGGAATGGGCGCGCCAGGTAACAGGTCAATGGCACAGTCAAAGGGTCGATGAGGAGGGAGTGACGTGGCCTTTGTCTTGTTAAAGACTTCTTTTAAGTCATGATAACATGAAGGTACATTCGATAGGTCTGGATAGTCAGAGTCGATGCCCCTGCTGAGTTCATTCCCTGGAATCCCAGAAATGTCAGTCTGTTTCACCCGACTCTCTTTGCATGTGTGTGCACAGTCTCCTCCCCACCCCTTAATTTCCCCAGAGCGCCAATCAATGTGAGGGTTGTGTTTTTTAAGCCATGGAAACCCCAAAATCAGTGGATGCTGCGCTGAGTCAAACAAATGAAACTGCATAACCTCGGTGTGGTCGTCTGTTAACGTCACCTGAATAGGTTCAGTGCAATGAGTCACTCTAAAGAGTAGGCGGCCATCCAAGGCACTGGCAGTTACTGGATGGGTCAAAGGAACAGTCTTAACCTGGTTCTGTCGAGCTAGACTCCAGTCCATAAGACTTTCATCTGCCCCTGAGTCAATTAAAACCCCATGAGATACTGTCCGATTATTTATGGAGAGTTTTACCTGGGTCAGTTGACGAGGAGGAAAGGCTGAGGCAAGCTTGCTCACCAGCGCCCTCCTCATGGCTGGTGAGCTCGACCTTTTCCCGGACAGGTGGCGAGTTGATGGCCTAGCTGTCCACAGTAGAAGCAGCACCCCTCTTGCAGACGGCGCTGTCTCTCTTCTGTGGTAATCTTGGTCCTCCCCAACTGCATCGGCTCCTGCGACTCTTGAGGAGGCTGTACTCTCCCTGAACCCGCCGGCATGGGAGAAAAAGTGGCCCTTGCAGGTTGGACTCCTGTCATGTAGCCCCCGTGACCGGGAGGACGAACTGCAGTCCGACGCCGCTCTCTCTCCCGTTCTCGGAGCCTGTTGTCCACTCGAATAGCCATGGCGATGATGGCTTCCAGGTCCTGGGGGAGCTCTAAGGGGGCTAGATGATCTTTTATGGGCTCAGTAAGTCCATTCATAAAAGCATCTATTAGAGCGGGTGAATTCCACCCACTATCTGCAGCCGCAGTGCGGAACTCAATGGCGTAATCAACTACTTGGTGCTGACGCTGTTTGATCTGCATGAGTACCCGCGAAGCCTCTCTGGCGGGTGAGGAATGATCAAAGATTCGGCTTAGATTGTCTCGGAAAACTGTGAGTGACTGACATATATCAGAGTCTCTGGACCATTCTGCTGTGGCCCAAGCGGCGGCCCTGCCCGTTAAATGGGACACCATGAAGGCCACCTCAGCCTGGTCTGACTCGAAGGCTGCCGGGTTGTGCCTAAAGTGCAGGTCGCACTGGACTAGAAAAGTTCTACAGTCACCTGAGTCACCAGAGAACTTCTCAGGAGGGGCCAAACGCAGGGACATGTGAACAACCGGACCCGTGACTGGTGCAGCAGCTGGAGTCTCTGCTGGTGGTGTTGCTGGGGGTGCCGTCCCCAGTTGAGACAGGACTTGGTGGAGTTGGCTAGCCAGGTGGTTCACTTGGGAAGTGACAGAGGCTTGAAACTCCTCCTGGCGCCTGGAGAGTTCCTGCACACCACGGCTGACGGAGCTTAGCTGCGTTTCTTGCTGATGGATCTTGGTGCTCTGTGCAGAGAGAGCAGTTTGGAGGTTCTTTGGGTCGGCTGAGTCCATGTTCGGTCAGTTCGTTCTGTAATGAACTTGACCCAGACAGAGAGGACTCAAATGCACTTCTCAAAGAATTTAATTAGAACAAAAAACGCTCCCAAGGAGGATGAAAAAACAACAAAAAAACACTCACTAGGAGGAGAGAAAAACACTCAAAGAACAAAACTCAAAACTTGACTTGCTACACTCAAAAACCAGAACTCAAAACTTGGATTTCTAATGCTGCACGACGGGAACTAGAGACAGACAAAAACGAACTGACAGCAAGCAAAGGGAGACAAGGACTATTTAAACATGAGGTAGGGGAACACAGGTGGAACCAATTAGGGGCGGGGTTAACAATCACAATGGAGGGAAAGCACACAAAGGGAGGAAGTCAGGATCTGAAACGAGAGGGGAAAAGGTGAGTACAAAATAAAACAGGAAGTGCATGACAGGACTGGACATCAGTGACTTGACTAAACTGAAACATACAAGACCCACACACGAACTAAACTAGACATGACCTGACATAACCATAATTAACAAATTTGACGAGACATAACAGGTATCTATAGTTAATATGGCATTTACCACATATGGTTTTACAAATTACTCTAAAAAAAAAAAAAAAATTTTGTGCAGCATGCACCATTTGTGCTAAAAATAATCCACAAGGGAAAATACCTGAAGCACAATATCCTTTCCAAAAGATATGTATGGATTTTATTGAACTGACACCATGTGAGGGAAAGAAATACTGTTTGGTGATAATTGATATGTTTTCAAAATGGACTGAAGTGTTTCCAACAAAACATCAGGATGCATTAACAGTAGCAAAAGCGTTAACAAGAGATATTATCCCTAGGTTTGGAATACCAGAGATCATGTATAGTGATAATGGAACACATTTCGTAAACCAAGTGATACATCATCTTGCATTGGTGTTAGGCATAAGTGTAAAAAATCATTGTGCGTATCATCCACAGTCAGCAGGGCTAGTGGAAAGAACTAATGGTACGATTAAATCAAAATTAAAGAAAACAATGACAGAGACAGGGAAGAATTGGATGTACTGTCTTCCGTTGGTTATGTTAAACATGCACATTCTTCCAGGGGTGAGAGGGATTTCACCATTTGAGATATTATATGGAAGACCTTACACATTGCCAGAATTAAAACCATTTATTCGAGATGACAGTGAAATGGAGGCAACATTAGCTGACTATATGGCAAAAATGTTAAAGAGACAAGCTATTACGTCCTCCGTCATCTCTCCTTCACAGGAAACAGCTGACCAGGATCCACTTCTGAAACCTGGTGACTGGACATTCATAAAGGTCATAAAGAGGAAGTACTGGCACTCTCCAAGGTGGGAGGGACCATACCAAGTGCTCCTCTCAACACCGACAGCGATAAGAATAGCTGAGAGAACTTCCTGGATACACTTATCACATTGTAAAAAGGTGAAAGAACTGTCAGACTAGAGTTTGCCTTGATTACCTGTCTAACCTGTTTTCCCTGTTTCCTCAGCGGACCATAAAGACCGGCTGCAAAGGGGGGCTGTTGCTCTAGGCACGTTCCTCTCAAACCGGTGAAGAATCAGGCTGTTTTCCAAAAAGTGTCCTGGGGAGTAGAAGGGGGACGGGAAGGAAGGTTCTTGGGGAAACCTAACTGCTGAAGTTCTGATTGGCAACCTTAAGGTAACTTTGCATCACCAACACCATGCAGCCTAGACCTTGGCATCCTTACAGACACCCAGGGCTTTGTGGGCTGAGAGGGACGAATTGTGTTTTCATAACTTTAAGCCTCATAGTTGTGATGACCGTGTCAAGCTTGACTGCTTTATACGAATCTTACCATGAGCTTAAGGGAGGAAACCAGACTAACATTACTGGACTAAGACGACCGACTAGGGCTCTCACACAGGATGACAATGTAGCCGGAGAGGATAATCTGTGGTACAAGACAATACATCTCTTCACAAGGAAGGTGGGGGTCAATGAGAGCTGCTATGTGTGTGCACAGTGGCCACACTCAGCTGGGTGTACAGTACCTGTGATTCCCCGGCCTCTGAATGTATCTGAAGTGATGGGTGTACTGATGGCATTTGCTTTCACTAATACCACAGACGTGACAGACACTAACAAGTCTAAGAATATGACACACATGAAAGTATGTAATCTTGCACAACCTCTGAAACTTTTGAATGCCTCTGTGTCTGACTGCAGTGGGAGGGAGATAAGGGGGATGAATATGTCTGGATGGGATCCTATGGTATTTAACGCTTTGTTTGAAGTTAACCCCACTTGGCTTCCAGCAGGAGGTGTGTGTTTTCAGAGACGATGCAGGAAATCCACTTACTATCTGGGACGGGCCCACTGTAATGTGACTGTGCAGGCCACTTGCGGGAGGAGGAATGGCTCCACCTCTCCGTGTTTGATGAGCAGGCCTCTCCTCGAGAAACTAAATCTGACTCGGGAGCTCCTCTCACCTGGAGATAATGGTAGCAGTAGTTTTACAGCTATTATGCCTGATGATAGTGGTTTTGGTAGCCTCACTGAACATGTATGGGTGTGTGGGAAACATGTGTATCAAGCGCTAAGACCCCAATGGTGTGGAAAATGTTTCTTAGCTAAATTATTCCCACACATGACTGTCCGCAGCACTCTCACCTATCATCACACACACTATAGCCACTTCTACAAGTCATCTGCCCAATCTAGACAGCGCAGGGAGACAGACACTCAAGCCGTGCGCATTTCCGGCGGAGTGAAATTTCTGTCTGGAATTCTGCCGTGGTACGGAACTGTAAATAATGCACACCGTCTTGATGAGATTGCTGTAGAAGTAGAAGACTTGACAGCCCAGACGGTGGAAGGTTTTAGTGCCATGGCAGCTGAAATGAAGGCGCTCAGAAATGTTGCTGTACAGAACAGAATGGCTCTTGACTTGACGTTGGCAGCAAATGGTGGTGTATGTCATGTGATCGGAGCTGAGTGTTGTACGTATGTCCCTGACTATTCTGATAATATGACACATGTTGTTTCACATCTGAATGATCTTTTGGCCAGTGAGAAAGCCCTCGACCTGGAGGAGACTAGAGGATTCAATTTGTGGGCGTGGCTGACAACAGGAGGGTGGAAAGCTACACTTCTGAAGTTGATAACACCTGTTTTAGTGTTTCTGATGACATTTATTGTCTTTGCATGTTGTGTGTTGCCTTGTCTGAAAGTTCTGATATCCAAGACAGTAGGTACGCTGGTGGGGGGGCACATGCTGCAGACCGCACGACCAGCTCCTGATGAGGATGATGTTTGGGAATTGCTCAAACCTGGTCGCCTTGCCTCACCCTGCTATGCTGACATCTACTTCACTGAGACTGACGTTGACCTCTTTACTGAAAACTGACTTGATGGCATAATGACTCACATACTGAAAATCGAGAGAAGTGGTATTGGTGATGACAAATGTTTACTAAAACATAGCCTAAATGAGCAGTTGAATAAGAGGGTGTAAATACATTTTATTTCATGCCTTTTACTGTTATTTGTGACTATATACACTTTGCAAATAACCATGTGTGCTTTATATTTTCCAGGAGGATTTATACAGTGGAAACTTGTATAAACAGGAGGGAATGATGGGAAAATACAAATCTCTTATATTCCTTTTGTGTTCCTATAACCAGTAACACCAATGTTTTATATACATTTTGACATTTGCATAATCAGTTTGCAACATTATATTCAGTTTACTGTTGATTGTATTCTTATACATGATGTTAGTATGTGTTAGAATGGTTAGCATGACTTTTATATGACTGTAGTGTTAATTAAAAGTGTATGTGTTAGACTTTGCATTCCACACATGTTTGAAGTAGATTTATTGTGCTTTTGATTATTAGAGGCCACAGAGTTAGAAGGCCAAGGGTTTAACACTTGCTCTTTGTTGCAGTAAATTTCTATCCTATGTTATGAGATATTTTGACTAATGCCGAAGGTCGCAAGTGGTGGGAGAGAGAGACTCGTCTACGGAGACAACACGGATGGCTCCAGAGGGAAAACAGCCCACCACCTGGCATTGTGATAACATTGTTGATAGAAGATGATTTGTTACTTGTTAGGTATAAAACTCAGCCCAGGAGACTGCCTCCTTTGAGCATTTTTCTTTGCACGGTTGGCAGCTGTGTGTTGTTGATTTGCTCCTTCTTGCAAGAATAAAAGTAACTTTGACTTTTGAATTTGGTTTCAGCCTCAGTCTTGTAATTAATTTTTCTATCAGAAGTAAAAAGAAGTAAAAAAGGAACTAAAAAGGAAGTAAAAAAGTAAAACAGGAAGGGAAGTAAAAAAAGGAAGTAAGGAAGTAAAGATTGAAGTAAGGTAGTAAAAAAGGAAGGGAAGTAAAAAGAAGTAAAAAAGGAAGCAAAAAAGTAATCTGATTACTTGTAATCTGATTACTTGTAATCTGATTACTTTTCAAAGGAAGTAAAAAAGGAAGTAAAAAAGGAAGGGAAGTAAAAAGAAGTAATAAAGGAAGTAAGGAAGTAAAAAAGGAAGTAAGTAAAAAAGGAAGTAAAAAAGGAAGGGAAGTAAAAAGAAGTAAAAAAGGAACTAAAAAGGAAGTAAAAAAGGAAGGGAAGTAAAAAGAAGTAAAAAAGGAACTAAAAAGGAAGTAAAAAAGTAAAACAGGAAGGGAAGTAAAAAAAGGAAGTAAGGAAGTAAAGATTGAAGTAAGGTAGTAAAAAAGGAAGGGAAGTAAAAAGAAGTAAAAAAGGAAGCAAAAAAGTAATCTGATTACTTGTAATCTGATTACTTGTAATCTGATTACTTTTCAAAGGAAGTAAAAAAGGAAGTAAAAAAGGAAGGGAAGTAAAAAGAAGTAATAAAGGAAGTAAGGAAGTAAAAAAGGAAGTAAGTAAAAAAGGAAGTAAAAAAGGAAGGGAAGTAAAAAGAAGTAAAAAAGGAACTAAAAAGGAAGTAAGGTAGTAAAAAAGGAAGGGAAGTAAAAAGAAGTAAAAAAGGAAGTAAAAAAGGAAGCAAAAAAGTAATCTGATTACTTGTAATCTGATTACTTGTAATCTGATTACTTTTCAAAGGAAGTAAAAAAGGAAGTAAAAAAGGAAGTAAAAAAGGAAGGGAAGTAAAAAGAAGTAAAAAAGGAAGTAATAAAGGAAGTAAGGAAGTAAAAAAGGAAGTACGTAAAAAAGGAAGTAAAAAAGGAAGGGAAGTAAAAAGAAGTAAAAAAGGAACTAAAAAGGAAGTAAAAAAGTAAAACAGGAAGGGAAGTAAAAAAATTCATGAATTCATTTACTTCCCTTCCTGTTTTACTTCCTTTTTTACTTCCTTTTTTACTTCCGTACTTCCTTTTTTTACTTCCCTTCCTGTTTTACTTTTTTACTTCCTTTTTTACTTCCTTTTTACTTTTTTACTTCCTTTTTAGTTCCTTTTTTACTTCTTTTTACTTCCCTTCCTTTTTTACTTCCTTTTTTACTTCCTTTTTTACTTACTTCTTTTTTTACTTCTTTTTACTTCCCTTCCTTTTTTACTACCTTACTTCAATCTTTACTTCCTTCCTTCCTTATTTTTTACTTTCTTATTTCCCTTTTTACTTTTTTTACTTCCTTACTTCCTTTTTTTACTTCCCTTCCTGTTTTACTTCCTTTTTTACTTCCTTACTTCCTTTTTTTACTTCCCTTCCTGTTTTACTTTTTTACTTCCTTTTTAGTTCCTTTTTTACTTCTTTTTACTTCCCTTCCTTTTTTACTTCCTTTTTTACTTCCTTTTTCACTTACTTCCTTTATTACTTCCTTTTTTGCTTCCTTTTTTACTTCCTTTTTTACTTCTTTTTACTTCCCTTCTGATTACTTTTTTTTTTTTTTTTTTTACCCTTCCCATAAATGTATTTCTCTGGTTGATTTTTTAAAGTATATATTTTCTTATAATTTTTTAATATTTTTTTTTCATTCTTTTTATTTTTTTGTGCAAAAATATACTTCAATAAAAATTACTTGCAATACGATTACATTTTTAAAAGTAATCTGATTACTTGTAATCTGATTACTTTTCGAAGGTAATCTGATTACTTTTTCAAAAGTAATCTGATTACTTGTAATCTGATTACTTTTCAAAGGAAGTAAAAAAGGAAGTAAAAAAGGAAGTAAAAAAGGAAGGGAAGTAAAAAGAAGTAAAAAAGGAACTAAAAAGGAAGTAAAAAAGTAAAACAGGAAGGGAAGTAAAAAAAGGAAGTAAGGAAGTAAAGATTGAAGTAAGGTAGTAAAAAAGGAAGGGAAGTAAAAAGAAGTAAAAAAGGAAGTAAAAAAGGAAGCAAAAAAGGAAGTAATAAAGGAAGTAAGTAAAAAAGGAAGTAAAAAAGGAAGGGAAGTAAAAAGAAGTAAAAAAGGAACTAAAAAGGAAGTAAAAAAGTAAAACAGGAAGGGAAGTAAAAAAATTCATGAATTCATTCATGAATGAATGAAAAAGAAAGGGAAGTAAAAAGGCAGTAAAAAAGGAAGCAAAAAAGGAAGTAAATAAGGAAGTAAGGAAGTAAAAAAAGGAAGTAAGGAAGTAAAAAAGGAAGGGAATTCATTCATGAATGAATGAAAAAGAAAGGGAAGTAAAAAGGAAGTAAAAAAGGAAGCAAAAAAGGAAGTAAGGAAGTAAAAAAAGGAAGTAAGGAAGTAAAAAAGGAAGTAAAAAAGGAAGGGAAGTAAAAAGAAGTAAAAAAGGAACTAAAAAGGAAGTAAAAAAGTAAAAAAGGAAGGGAAGTAAAAAGAAGTAAAAAAGGAACTAAAAAGGAAGTAAAAAAAGTAAAACAGGAAGGGAAGTAAAAAGAAGTAAAAAAGGAAGTAATAAAGGAAGTAAGTAAAAAAGGAAGTAAGTAAAAAAGGAAGTAAAAAAGGAAGTAAAAAAGGAAGGGAAGTAAAAAGAAGTAAAAAAGGAACTAAAAAGGAAGTAAAAAAGTAAAACAGGAAGGGAAGTAAAAAAATTCATGAATTCATTCATGAATGAATGAAAAAGAAAGGGAAGTAAAAAGGAAGTAAAAAAGGAAGCAAAAAAGGAAGTAAAAAAGGAATAAAAAAGGAAGTAAGGAAGTAAAAAAGGAAGTAAAAAAGGAAGGGAATTCATTCATGAATGAATGAAAAAGAAAGGGAAGTAAAAAGGAAGTAAAAAAGGAAGCAAAAAAGGAAGTAAAAAAGGAAGTAAGGAAGTAAAAAAAGGAAGTAAGGAAGTAAAAAAGGAAGTAAAAAAGGAAGGGAAGTAAAAAGAAGTAAAAAAGGAACTAAAAAGGAAGTAAAAAAGTAAAACAGGAAGGGAAGTAAAAAAAGGAAGTAAGGAAGTAAAGATTGAAGTAAGGTAGTAAAAAAGGAAGGGAAGTAAAAAGAAGTAAAAAAGGAAGTAAAAAAGGAAGCAAAAAAGGAAGTAATAAAGGAAGTAAGTAAAAAAGGAATTAAAAAAGGAAGGGAAGTAAAAAGAAGTAAAAAAGGAACTAAAAAGGAAGTAAAAAAGTAAAACAGGAAGGGAAGTAAAAAAAGGAAGTAAGGAAGTAAAAAAGGAAGTAAAAAGGAAGTAAAACAGGAAGGGAAGTAAAAAAAGGAAGTAAGGAAGTAAAAAAAGTAAAAAGGGAAATAAGAAAGTAAAAAATAAGGAAGGAAGGAAGTAAAGATTGAAGTAAGGTAGTAAAAAAGGAAGGGAAGTAAAAAGAAGTAAAAAAGGAAGTAAGTAAATAAGGAAGTAAAAAAGGAAGTAAAAAAGGAAGGGAAGTAAAAAGAAGTAAAAAAGGAACTAAAAAGGAAGTAAAAAAGTAAAAAAGGAAGTAAAAAAGGAAGTAAAAAAGTAAAACAGGAAGGGAAGTAAAAAAAGGAAGTAAGGAAGTAAAAAAGGAAGTAAAAAAGGAAGTAAAACAGGAAGGGAAGTAAAAAAAGGAAGTAAGGAAGTAAAAAAAGTAAAAAGGGAAATAAGAAAGGAAAAAATAAGGAAAAAAGGAAGTAAAAATTGAAGTAAGGTAGTAAAAAAGGAAGGGAAGTAAAAAGAAGTAAAAAAGGAAGTAATAAAGGAAGTAAGGAAGTAAAAAAGGAAGTAAGTAAAAAAGGAAGTAAAAAAGGAAGTAAAAAAGGAAGGGAAGTAAAAAGAAGTAAAAAAGGAACTAAAAAGGAAGTAAAAAAGTAAAACAGGAAGGGAAGTAAAAAAATTCATGAATTCATTCATGAATGAATGAAAAAGAAAGGGAAGTAAAAAGAAGTAAAAAAGGAAGTAAGTAAAAAAGGAAGTAAAAAAGGAAGTAAAAAAGGAAGGGAAGTAGATTACTTTTTCAAAAGTAACCTAAAAGTAATCTAATTACTTGTAATCTGATTACTTTTCTAGAAAAAAGCAAAGTAAGACAGTAATCTGATCACAAATAATCAGATTACTTTGTAATTACATCTAATTACAAGTAATCTTATTTAAAAAAGTAATCACATTACAAGTAATCAGATTACTTTTTCGAATGTAATCTGATTACTTGTAATGTGTAAAAATGTGTACTTGTAATGTGTAAAAAAGGAAGGGAAGTAAAAAGAAGTAAAAAAGATAGATAGATCCTTTCGGAAAGGTAATCTGATTACCTTTGAAAAGTAATCAGATTACTTGTACTATGATTACTTTCGAAAAAGTAATCTGATTACTTTCAGAAAAGGTAATCTCATTTTTTGTTGGGGGGGGGGGGGAAGTAAAAAGAAGTAAAAAAGGAAGTAAGTAAAAAAGGAAGTAAAAAAGGAAGTAAAAAAGGAAGGGAAGTAAAAAGAAGTAAAAAAGGAAGCAAAAAGGAAGCAAAAAAGGAAGTAAAAAGGGAAGTAAGGAAGTAAAAAAAAGGAAGTAAGGAAGTAAAAAAGGAAGTAAAAAAGGAAGGGAATTCATTCATGAATGAATGAAAAAGAAAGGGAAGTAAAAAGGAAGTAAAAAAGGAAGCAAAAAAGGAAGTAAAAAAGGAAGTAAGGAAGTAAAAAAAGGAAGTAAGGAAGTAAAAAAGGAAGTAAAAAAGGAAGTAAAACAGGAAGGGAAGTAAAAAAAGGAAGTAAGGAAGTAAAAAAAGTAAAAAGGGAAATAAGAAAGTAAAAAATAAGGAAGGAAGGAAGTAAAGATTGAAGTAAGGTAGTAAAAAAGGAAGGGAAGTAAAAAGAAGTAAAAAAGGAAGTAAGTAAAAAAGGAAGTAAAAAAGGAAGTAAAAAAGAAAGGGAAATAAAAAGAAGTAAAAAAGGAATTAAAAAGGAAGTAAAAAAGTAAAACAGGAAGGGAAGTAAAAAAAAGGAAGTAATCTGATTACTTTCGAAAAGTATTTTTTTTACTTTTTGAAAGTAATCTGATTATTTGTAATCTGATTAATTTTTGAAAGTAATCAGTTTACTTCTTTGAAAGTAATCTGATTACTTTTTTGAAAGTTATCTGATTACTTTTTTTTTTTTTTTTTTTTACCCTTCCCATAAATATATTTCTCTGGTTGATTTTTTAAAGTATATATTTTCTTATAATTTTTTAATTTTTTTTTTTCATTCTTTTTATTTTTTTGTGCAAAAATCCCACGAATATACTTCAATAAAAATTACTTGCAATACGATTACATTTTTAAAAGTAATCTGATTACTTGTAATCTGATTACTTTTCGAAGGTAATCTGATTACTTTTTCAAAAGTAATCTGATTACTTGTAATCTGATTACTTTTCAAAAGTAATCTGATTACTTTCGAAAAGTAATTTTTTAATATTTTATTTTCATTCTTTTTATTTTTTTGTGCAAAAATCCCAAAAATATACTTAAATAAAAATTACTTGTAATCCGATTACTTTTTGAAAGTAATCAGATTACTTATGAAAAGTAATCAGATTACAAGTAATCTGATTACTTTTCAAAGGAAGTAAAAAAAGAAGTAAAAAAGGAAGTAAAAAAGGAAGGGAAGTAAAAAGAAGTAAAAAAGGAACTAAAAAGGAAGTAAAAAAGTAAAACAGGAAGGGAAGTAAAAAAAAGGAAGTAAGGAAGTAAAGATTGAAGTAAGGTAGTAAAAAAGGAAGGGAAGTAAAAAGAAGTAAAAAAGGAAGTAAAAAAGGAAGCAAAAAAGGAAGTAATAAAGGAAGTAAGTAAAAAAGGAAGTAAAAAAGGAAGTAAAAAAGGAAGGGAAGTAAAAAGAAGTAAAAAAGGAACTAAAAAGGAAGTAAAAAAGTAAAACAGGAAGGGAAGTAAAAAAATTCATGAATTCATTCATGAATGAATGAAAAAGAAAGGGAAGTAAAAAGAAGTAAAAAAGGAAGTAAGTAAAAAAGGAAGTAAAAAAGGAAGTAAAAAAGGAAGGGAAGTAAAAAGAAGTAAAAAAGGAACTAAGTAAAAAAGGAAGTAAAAAAGGAAGTAAGGAAGTAAAAAAAGGAAGTAACGAAGTAAAAAAAGGAAGTAAGGAAGTAAAAAAGGAAGTAAAAAAGGAAGGGAATTCATTCATGAATGAATGAAAAAGAAAGGGAAGTAAAAAGGAAGTAAAAAAGGAAGCAAAAAAGGAAGTAAAAAGGAAGTAAGAAAGTAAAAAAAGGAAGTAAGGAAGTAAAAAAGGAAGTAAAAAAGGAAGGGAAGTAAAAAGAAGTAAAAAAGGAACTAAAAAGGAAGTAAAAAAGTAAAACAGGAAGGGAAGTAAAAAAAGGAAGTAAGGAAGTAAAAAAGGAAGTAAAAAAGGAAGTAAAAC
>NC_070582.1:2923524-2928524 GCF_027409825.1 Scomber japonicus | reverse complement strand
ATCACAAAACTTCGAAGGTAAGACAGAATATCTGTTAGTCGCTGTAAATAAGTGGTTGTTTATCTTTGTATTCTTTGGCTGCTGGTTCACTGAGTTTTTAGAGCAATAATAGTGGTACTGTTGAACTCACCAGGGTCTTAGCTTCCATATGAGATGCTATGTGTTTGTGTACCATGAAGTATCAGAGCGGTAGCAATGGAAATGTGGAGAGTGGGTTGACTTTCTGACGCTATTCGGATTTTGATATTTGATCATTAACCTCTTAACGCACGCTGTTCCGTTCACGGAACGGGACGGATGTTAGGAGGTAGCCACAAGTTCTTCTGAATGTTTTAAACACCAACCCTTAAACATATATATTCATGCCGTACATTGTTAGAAAGCTTAGATTCTCCTGATTCATTCAAGACCACTCACGGCTTATATGGTTGCTCACAGCCGTAATGGTATTAGCGGTTAGCTCGGCTAGCCACTCAGCTAAAGTAAGAAAAGCTATAATGCTACATACCTTCAAAGTCTTCCCTTTATCCACAACGATCATCTTATGACTCAGCACTTTTTGTACAGCTCGCCAAGTATCCATTCTTGTGAAATATGAAATCCGTTTCCATAAAACCGGAATACTTTCCTCAATATGTCAACATGTATTTAGTCCAACACGTAACGTAATAACACAAATAACAAACCATATACGGTCCGTTTACGTCATTTCCTGACCTGCGCGTCCATCTCAGAGTACACGTGACTAGATGTTTACGACCGTTAGCCTCTTCTGCGTCTGACGACACCACACACAAGCCAATCGGTGTTTAGGATTAGGCAGTACATGCAGAGACATTGCTGCTACTCCCACTGGCGTTACAATGTAATGTACCTCGGTGGTTTCAAGTCAGTTACAGTGAGGATATGTTCGCTTCCTGTTTTCAAAATAAAAGCACCAACTCTATCGTTATGGTTTTCTTAATAATAAAAGGCAACGGGTGTTTTATTTTGTGAAAATGACCGGAAGTGCGTTACTCGCTACGGCTAACTTGAGTGGCTCCGAATTCGCAGGAACAAAACTTTAAGCAGATGTTATTTGGACAAATTAGCGTCACGTTGTGGATCTAAAGGGCTACTTTCTCGCCTAAAAAGGTCAGATATGTGGATAAAGTGATATATTTACAGAGTTAGAGCTAAAATAAAATCCGGCACCGGACCTGGCAACCCGACTGCTGGAATTACTTTTTGGTTGTTGCGACTACGATCTCGAGACATTAGATGGCGTTGTTCTGCTCATTCTACATATTCTACCTTTAACATATAAAAAGGCTTTGATTTCATTACCTTTACATACTGTTCATAATCTGACTCATGACTCGACTATACAGCATTTCACATTCATAAATTGCCCTTCAGTCATTAATAAATGTTTAATTAATCCTTCTGTTTGATTAAAAAGACGACACAATCACTATTTTATGATCAGTTTTGTAGAATATGAAAATGTTTGAATGCTGATTTTTGAATTTTTTTATAAAAGCAGGTCAAAAATGTGCATCAGCTGTACAATAATTTAAAAAAAAAGCATTTTATTTCCATTTTTGTAAACTATGAGTCACATGAAAGTAAAGTCAGCGTAAAAGAAATATTCCTAAATTGCCCTTCAGTCATTAAAATGTTTAATTAATCCAAAAAGACGACACAATCACTATTTTATGATGCATTTTGTAGAATATGATAATGTTGAATGCTGATAATTGAATTTTCAAAATAAAAGCAGGTCAAATTTGTACACTTGCATCTATAAAAAGTAAGTTTAAAAAAAGCATTTTATTTCCATTTTTGTAAACTATGTGAGAATGTGAGAAAGCATGTGGGCCGGATCATTAAAAAGATGGAGGGAAGGAAGGAAGGAAAGAAGGGAGGACGGAAGGAAGGAAAAGAAGACACAAAGGAAAGATGGAAGGAATGAAGGAAAAAAGAAAGAAAGTAAGAAAAACAGGAAGGAAGGAAGGACGGAAGGAAGGAAAAGAAGACACAAAGGAAAGATGGAAGGAATGAAGGAAAAAAGAAAGAAAGTAAGAAAGACAGGAAGGAAGGAAGGACAGAAGGAAGGAAAATAAGACACAAAGGAAAGATGGAAGGAATGAAGGAAAAAAGAAAGAAAGTAAGAAAGACAGGAAGGAAGGAAGGACAGAAGGAAGGAAAATAAGACACAAAGGAAAGATGGAAGGAATGAAGGAAAAAAGAAAGAAAGTAAGAAAAACAGGAAGGAAGGAAGGACAGAAGGAAGGAAGGGAGGAAGGAAGGGAGGACGGAAGGAAGGAAAAGAAGACACAAAGGAAAGATGGAAGGAATGAAGGAAAAAAGAAAGAAAGTAAGAAAAACAGGAAGGAAGGAAGGACAGAAGGAAGGAAAATAAGACACAAAGGAAAGATGGAAGGAACGAAGGAAAAAAGAAAGAAAGAAAGGGAGGGAGGAAGGACTGAAGGAAGGAAGGAAGGAAGGAGGGAAAGAAGGAAGGAAGGACAGAAGGAAGGGAGGAAGGAAGGAAAACAGACAGGAAGGAAAGTGGGCCGGATTGGATCCCTCGGCGGGCCGGTTCTGGACCACGGGCCGCATGTTTGACCCCCCTGGTTTATAGGACATTAGGAAAAGTCAAGGTACAATAAATGTCTATGTGGTGATTTTATAGCCCTTAAATGTAAAAAAATGAACAGTATGTAAGGGTTAAATATTACGTTGCCACACTTTATATATCTGTAGTCTTTATTTATGTACAGCAGAGATGTCCAAACTCTCCTATAAAGGTTCATGTAGCTGCAGGTTTTCATTTCAACCGAGCATCTCGACTCATTTCATCATCTGAGCTCAGTTTCCAGACAGCTTAGAACCTGCTCTATGTGTAAAGTGCCTTGAGATAACTTTGTTGTGATTTGGCGCTATACAAATAAAGATTGATTGATTGATTGATTGACTGATAGAACGATAACCTGCAGACACATTATGGGATGTTTGGAGTAGATTAAGGGTCTGTTCTAAACCTCATACTTTCCTACTACTCGTACTAACTCTGACGTCATGTAACGTTTCAACTGTGTAGTGATTTAGAGTATGTGAGAAGTTCCTGGATGGTTTACTAGATTCTCCAGAAATGCAGAGTATGCATCAAGAGCTGACTACTCACACTCACATTACCCAAGATGCAACGCTACTACTCACACTCACATTACCCAAGATGCAACACTACTACTCACACTCACATTACCCAAGATGCAACGCTACTACTCACACTCACATTACCCAAGATGCAACGCTAGTACTCACACTCACATTACCAAAGATGCAACGCTACTACTCACACTCACATTACCCAAGATGCAACGCTAGTACTCACACTCACATTACCCAAGATGCAACGCTACTACTCACACTCACATTACCCAAGATGCAACGCTCCTACTCACTCACATTACCCAAGATGCAACGCTACTACTCACACTCACATTACCCAAGATGCAACGCTACTACTCACACTCACATTACCCAAGATGCAACGCTACTACTCACACTCACATTACCCAAGATGCAACGCTACTACTCACACTCACATTACCCAAAATGCAACGCTACTACTCACACTTACATTACCCAAGATGCAACGCTACTACTCACACTCACATTACCCAAGATGCAACGCTGTTACTCACACTCACATTACCCAAGATGCAACGCTACTACTCACACTCACATTACCCAAGATGCAACGCTACTACTCACACTCACATTACCCAAGATGCAACGCTACTACTCACACTCACATTACCCAAGATGCAACGCTACTACTCACACTCACATTACCCAAGATGCAACGCTACTACTCACACTCACATTACCCAAGATGCAACGCTACAACTCACACTCACACTCACATTACCCAAGATGCAACGCTCCTACTCACACTCACATTACCCAAGATGCAACGCTACTACTCACACTCACATTACCCAAGATGCAACGCTACTACTCACACTCACATTACCCAAGATGCAACGCTACTACTCACACTCACATTACCCAAGATGCAACGCTACTACTCACACTCACATTACCCAAGATGCAACGCTACTACTCACACTCACATTACCCAAGATGCAACGCTACTACTCACACTCACATTACCCAAGATGCAACGCTACTACTCACACTCACATTACCCAAGATGCAACGCTACTACTCACACTCACATTACCCAAGATGCAACGCTGTTACTCACACTCACATTACCCAAGATGCAACGCAACTACTCACACACACATTACCCAAGATGCAACACTACTACTCACACTCACATTACCCAAGATGCAACGCTACTACTCACACTCACATTACCCAAGATGCAACGCAACTACTCACACTCACATTACCCAAGATGCAACGCTGCTACTCACACTCACATTACCCAAGAGGCAACGCTACTACTCACACTCACATTACCCAAGATGCAACGCTACTACTCACACTCACATTACCCAAGATGCAACGCTACTACTCACACTCACATTACCCAAGATGCAACGCTACTACTCACACTCACATTACCCAAGATGCAACGCTACTACTCACACTCACATTACCCAAGATGCAACGCTACTACTCACACTCACATTGCCCAAGATGCAACGCTACTACTCACACTCACATTACCCAAGATGCAACGCTACTACTCACACTCACATTACCCAAGATGCAACGCTACTACTCACACTCACATTACCCAAGATGCAACGCTACTACTCACACTCACATTACCCAAGATGCAACGCTACTACTCACACTCACATTACCCAAGATGCAACGCTACTACTCACACTCACATTACCCAAGATGCAACGCTACTACTCACACTCACATTACCCAAGATGCAACGCTACTACTCACACTCACATTACCCAAGATGCAACGCTACTACTCACACTCACATTACCCAAGATGCAACGCTACTACTCACACTCACA
>NC_070582.1:2909981-2917481 GCF_027409825.1 Scomber japonicus | reverse complement strand
AGGAAGAATAGATATAAGGAAGGAAGAGAACGAGGAAGGGAGGAAGAAAAAAGAAGGAAGGAAGGAAGATGGAAAGGGAGCGGGAGGGAGGAAGGAAGGAAGAGAAGACAGGAAAGAAAAAAAACAGAGGAAGGACAGATGGAAGGAAGCAAAGAAGGAAGGAAAGGAGGAAGGAAGGAAGGAAAGGAGGGAGGGAGGAAGGAAGGAAGAAAGGAAGAGAAGACGGGAAGAAAAAAAAAGAAACAGAGGAAGGACAGATGGAAGGAAGCAAAGAAAGAAGGAAGGAAGGAAGTAAGTGTATGTATGAGTATAAATCAGAGCTTCCTGCAGCTTTAACCTCTACTTCCTGTCTCAGGTGGGGAAGCGTCTCCTGGAGAAGGAAGTGCTGGACAAAGCCGACATGTTGGAGCTGCTCGGTCCGCGGCCGTTTGACGAGAAGTCGACGTACGAGGAGTTCGTGGAGGGAACAGGAAGCTTCGAGGAGGACACGAGTCTACCCGAAGGTCTGCAGGACTGGAACAAAGAGCGAGGAGGAGCGGAGGACGAGGACGAGACGGACCAGACTCGAGACAAACAGCAAGCCGTGTAAATTAAAACCTCGGAGCCGGGACGAGCGGGAAGAGACGGGACGAGCAGGAAGAGACGGGACGAGCTTCCTTTCAACGTTTCTAGAAATGATGATTTATAAAATTAAAAATGATGAAAGAACGTTTCATTTTGGTGGGGAAAGAAAGAAAGAAGAAAGAAACGAGATCAGGGAGGTTAAACTTCTTTCTTTCCTTCCTCCTTCCCTCACTCCCTTCCTCCTTCCCTTCCTTCTTTCTTCCTTCCTTCCCACCTCCTTCCTTCCTCCCTTCCTCTTCCTTCCTTCCTTTCTTCCTTCCTATCTCTCTTCTGTTTTTTCCTTCCTTCCTTCCTTCCTTCCTACCTCCCTCCCTCCTTCCCTCGCTCCCTTCCTCTTCTCTCGCTCCCTTCCTCCTTCCTATCTCCCTTCTATTTTTTCCTTCCTTCCTTCCTCCCTTCCTCCCTCCCTCCCTCTTTCCCTCGCTCCTTTCCTCCTTCCTATCTCCCTTCTATTTTTTCCTTCCTTCCTTCCTCCCTTCCTCCCTCCCTCCCTCTTTCCCTCGCTCCCTACCTCCTTATCTTCCTTCTATTTTTTCCTTCCTTCTTTCCTCCCTCCCTTCCTCTTCCTTCCTTCCTTCCTTCCTTCCTATCTCCCTTCTATTTTTTCCTTCCTACCTCCCTCCCTCCTTCCCTTCCTTTCGAGGACGAGACGGACCAGACTCGAGACAAACAGCAAGCCGTGTAAAATAAAAACCTCAGAGCTGACTCAGCAGGAAGAGACGGGACGAGCTTCCTTTCAACGTTTCTAGAAATGATGATTTATAAAATTAAAAATGATGAAATTCACACCAGAACGTTTCATTTTGGAAAGAAAGAAGAAGAAGAAACGAGATCAGGGAGGTTAAACATGAGGCACGAGGGCCGGAACCGGTCAGCCAAGGGGCCCACTTTCTCCTTCCTCCTTCTTTCCTTCCTTCCCTTCCTTCTTTCTTCCTTCCTTTCTACCTCCTTCCCTTCCTTTCTCCCTCTTTCTTCCTTCCTTCCTTCCTTCCTCCCTCCCTTTCTTCTTTCCTATCTTCCTTCCTTACTCCCTTCCTCTTCCTTACTTCCTTCCTATCTCCGTTCTATTTTTTCCTTCCTTCCTACCTCCCTCCCTCCTTCCCTCGCTCCCTTCCTCTCTCCGTTGCTTCCTTCCTACCTCCCTCCCTCCTTCCTTCCTTCCTATCTCCCTTCTTTTTTTTCCTTCCTTTCCACCTCCTTCCCCTCCCTTCCTCTTCCTTCCTTCCTTCCTTCCTTCCTATCTCCCTTCTATTTTTTCCTTCCTTCCTTCCTACCTCCCTTCCTCCTTCCCTCGCTCCCTTCCTCCCTTCCTCTTCCTTCCTTCCTTCCTTCCTTCCTATCTCCCTTCTTTTTTTTCCTTCCTTGCTTCCTACCTCCCTCCCTCCCTCGCTCCCTTCCTCCTTCCCTTCCTCCCTTCTTCTTCCTTCCTTCCTTCCTATTTCCCTTCTATTTTTTCCTTCCTTCCTTCCTACCTCCCTTCCTCCTTCCCTCGCTCCCTTCCTCCTTCCCTTCCTCCCTTCCTCTTCCTTCCTTCCTTCCTATCTCCCATCTGTTTTTTTCCTTCCTTGCTTCCTACCTTCCTCCCTTCTTCCTTCCTTCCTATCTCCCTTCTATTTTTTTCCTTCCTTCCTTTCCTCCCTCCCTTCCCTTGCTCCCTTCCTCCTTCCCTTCCTTTCTCCCTCCTCCTTACTTGCTTCCTTCCTTCCTTCCTTCCCTCCTTCCCTTCCCACATCAGATCATATTATTCTGTTTGTGCCCCCTTTCTTTTTTTTTTTTTTTTGATTTGAATTTATGAATAAATTACTTTTATTTTGAAAGGATGTTTTATCTTCTGCCAGGCTCTGTACAGAATTTATTATAAAAATGTATTTAACCAGAGGAGATCATCAGCAAACCAACAGCAGAGTCTTCCTCTCCTCGTCATCATCATCCTCATCCTCCTCACCTGACAGGAAGTGATGTACTGAACGCGTGAACAGACGGATTTCTCTCCTTTTTTTTTTTTTTTTCCTCACGTATTTATTCAACAACGCCTGACTGAAGCTGAAGATGAAGATTTAAAAACATTTCTTAAAATAAAAAAAAAAAAAAAAAGGTTGTAATATTATTATGAATATTTTGAGACTTTGATGTTTGAAGTTTTTTTTTTTTTTTTTTTTTAATTTTTCAGGAAGTGCTGCAAAGGTTTTCTTCTTCTGTGGTTTTACTGAGTCTGGATTTCTTTCCTATAAAACATGATGGATGATTCTTCTTCTGTATGTGATGATGATGATGATTGTTACCTGACAGGATGCTGCTACACACACACACACACACACACACAGAGACACACCTCTACACGCGCACACACACACACACACACACACACACACAGAGACACACCTCTACACGCGCACACACACACACTTTTAAAAGGAAAAATTCCCCCGACAGCTTTAACCCTCCTGTCGTCCTCCCGGGCCAAATTGACCCCGTCTGTTTTCACTGTTCCTTACTTCCTTCCTTCCTTCCTCCTCCTCTCTTTCTTTTCCCCTTCCTTCCTCCCTTCCTTCCTTCCTTCCTCCCTCCCTTCCTTCTTTCCTCCATCCATCCTTCCTCCCTTCCTTCTTTCCTTCCCTCCTTCCTCACTCCTTTCCTTCCTTCTTTCCTCCCTCCCTCTAGTCCTACCTACCTTCCTTCCTTCTTCTCTTTCTTTCCTCCCCCTACCTTCTACCTTCCTTCCTCCCTTCTTTCCTCCCTGCCTCTAGTCCTACCTACCTCCCTTCTTTGCCTTCCCCCTTCCTTCCTCCCTCCTTTCCTTCCTTCCTCCATCCCTCTAGTCCTACCTTTCCTTCCTTCCTTCTTCTCTTTCTTTCCTTCTTTCCTACCTTCTACCTTCCTCCCTCCTTCTCTCTTTCTTTCCTCCCCCTACCTTCCTTCCTTCCTTCTTGCTTCCTTTTCTTCCTCCCTTCCCTCCTGCCTCCATCCTTTCTTTCCTCCCTCCTTCCTCCCTCCCTTCCTTCCTTCCTCCCTCCCTCCCTTCTCCCTTCCTTCCTTGACTCGAGGACAACAGGAAGGTTAAATAAATAAAACTAATTCAACTTTAATCTTAAGTTTAATGTTCTGATAACGTTTCTGCCTTCATGCCAAACTCGTTATACTCTTCTAAACACACGGAGCCGAGCTGCTGCTGCTGCTGGGTCTGTAACTCTCTCCTCAGTGTGTGTGTGTGTGTGTGTGTGTGTGAGTGTGTGTGTGTGTTTAGTCTCTGATGAAGCAGCGTTGGGTTTAAATGCAGACAGCAGGTTAGAAAGTAATAAAAGAAACTAGATCAGGGAGGTTAAACATGAGGCACGTGGGCCTTAACGGGGCGGTCGAGGGGTCCACCTTCCTTCCATTCCTTCCTTCTTTCTTTCTTTCTGTCCTTTCTATCTTCCTCCCTTCTTTCTGTCCTCCATCCTTTCCTTCCTCTCTCTCCCTTGCTTCCTTCCTTTCGTCCTCTCCCTTGCTTCCTTCCTCCCTCCCTCCCTTCCTCACTCCCTCCTTACTCCTTTCCTTCCTTCCTCCCTTGCTTCCTTTCTCCCTCTTTCCTTCTGTTTGTGGCCCTTTAATGAAAATGAGTTTAACCTCCTGAATCTTGAATGTTATATTAACAGCTTCTTATATTATATTATATTATATTATATTATATTATTATATTATATTATATTATATATCTTAGTATATTAATGCAGAAACACAATTGAGCTGAAGTCACATTTAAATGCTGAATATTCTCAGATATGAAACTTCCACACATGAATCAGCACAAACAGATCAGATTAACGGTATGGAAGTAAATCTGTGCCATCCTTCCTTTCTCCCTCTTTCTTCCTTCCTTCCTTCCTCCCTCCCTTTCTTCTTTCCTATCTTCCTTCCTTCCTCCCTCCCTTGCTTCCTTCCTCTCTCCCTTGCTTCCTTCCTCCCTCTTTCTTCCTTCCTTCCTCCCTCCCTTTCTTCTTTCCTATCTTCCTTCCTTCCTCCCTCCCTTTCTTCTTTCCTATTTTTTCCTTCCTTCCTTCTTTCCTGTCTCCCTCTCTTCCTTCCTCCCTCCTTCCCTCGCTCCCTTCCTCCCTTCCTCTTCTTTCCTATCTCCCTTCCTTCTTTCCTCCCTCCCTCCCTTACTCTCTCCCTTGCTTCCTTCCTACCTCCTTCCCTCGCTCCCTTCCTCCTTCCCTTCCTCCCTTCCTCTTCCTTCCTATCTCCCTTCCTTCTTTCCTCCCTCCCTCCCTTCCTCTCTCCCTTGCTTCCTTCCTACCTCCCTACTTCCATATAACGGAGCGTTACAGTTACATTATCAGATAAATAACTGGCAGCTGTTTTTATAATCAAATCTTTTTTTTTCTCTGTCATATGATATTAAACTCAATATATTCTAATATCATACAAAACAAGAAATGCCCTCCTGTTGAAATTGACCCTGTTTGATTTGAGACTTAATTATAAAATATAAAATATATAATAAGATTTAAATTATTACCCAATTCTGTGACGTTTACACATATTGGGACATTTAAATGACACTATAATCTCATTTTAGAGTTACATCATGAAGTCCTCCTGTGTTAAAACTCACCCAAAGACAAACAGGAAGGTTCAATATTATTTAATTAATAATAAAAAAAAGTAATAAAGGTTAGTTGCAGCTCTTGTTACACTCTCAGGATCTTTGTTAAGTATTCATCTCTCTGTACAGTCATGGTAAAAAATCACATCAAAGCAAGCAGCAGCAGTTGCCATAGCGACCATCGACCTTTTAATGTCTTGGATACAAAACTCACCTTGTTTTAAATGTTTTTATCAATAAAGTTATTTTTTTTCTCTTCAAGTGAATCTGGAAAAAAAAGTGTGTTTGAATAATAAATTGAATGAAACACAAAAAAATGAAAATGAAAAATATTTATTGATTTTTGTTTGTCACAGCCGAGGAGTCTAAACCAGGAGGGTCAAACTCATTTTCATTCAAGGAAGGAAATAAGAAGGGAAGGAAGGAAAGACAGCCAAAAGGAAGGAGGGAAGAAAGGGAGGACGGAAGGGAGGAAGGATAGACAGAAGAAAGGAAAAAAGGAAGGGAGGGAGGAAGGAAGGACAGAAGGAAGAAAGGAAAAAAGGACAGATGGAAGGAAAGACAGAAGGAAGGAAGGGAGGAAGAAAGGAAAAAAAGAAGGGAGGGAGGAAGGAAGGAGGACAGAAGGAAGAAAGGGAGGAAGGAAGGAGGACAGAAGGAAGAAAGGGAGGAAGGAAGAAGAGAAAAAAGGATGGTAGGAAGGAAGGAAGAAAGGGAGGAAAAAAGGGAGGGAGGAAGGAAGGAAAAAGGGAAAAAAGGATGGTAGGAAGGAAGGACAGAAGGAAGGAAGAAAGGGAGGAAGGAAGAAGAGAAAAAAGGATGGTAGGAAGGAAGGACAGAAGGAAGGAAGAAGAGAAAAAAGGATGGTAGGAAGGAAGAAAGGGAGGAAGAAAGGAAAAGGACACAAAAATGAAAAAGTATTTATTGATTTTTATTTGATTTAAATGTTCAGGATAATTTTCACACCTTTTTTTTTTTTTTTAACCGTTTAAAATCATCAGAAGTAGAAAAGAAATCAAAAACTCTCTCCGTCCTTCTCTCGTCTAGCTCAGGGGTGTCAAACATGCGGCCCGTGGGCCAGAACCGGCCCGCCGAGGAGTGCAATCCGGCCCACTTTCCTTCCTGTGTTCTTTTCCTTCCTTCCTTCCTTCCTTTTTTCTTTACTTCCTTCCTTCCTTCCTCCCTTCCTTCCTTCCGTCTATCTGTCCTTCCTTCCTTCCACCTGTCCTTCCATCCGTCTGTCTGTCCTTCCTTCCTTCCTTCCTTACACCTGTCCTTCCTCCCTTTCCTCCTTCTGTCCTACCTTATTTCCTTCCTTCTTTCCATATGTCCTTCCTCTCTTCCTTCCACCTGTCCTTCCTCTCTTCCTTCCTTCTGTCTGTCCTTCCTCCCTTATTTCCTTCTTTCCTTCTGTCTGTCCTTGCTACCTTTCTTCCCTCCTTCCTTTTGTCCGTCTTTCCTTCCTTCCTTCTTTTCTTCCTGTCTTCCCTTCCTTCCACCTGTCCTTCCTCCCTTTCCTCCTTCTGTCCTACCTTATTTCCTTCCTTCCTTCCCCCTTCCTTCCGTCTGTCTGTCCTTCCTCCCTTCCTTCCGTCTGTCCTTCCTCCCTTCCTTCCATCTGTCTGTCCTTCCTTCCTTCCACCTGTCCTTCCTCCCTTCCTTCCTTCTGTCTGTCCTTTCTACCTTTCTTCCCTCCTTTCTTTTTTTTGTCTGTCTTTCCTTCCTTCCTCCCTTCCTTCCTTCCATCTTTTTAATGATCCGGCCCACATGAGATCAAATTGGTCTGTATGTGGCCCTTGAATGAAAATGAGTTTGACACCTCTGCTCTAGCTGCTACTGTTGCTAAGTAACTAATCTCGACTCTTCTTTTTCAGTGTTTAAAACCTTTTCTTTTTTTCTTTTCTTTTCTTTCCCTACTTTTAAAAACACTTTTGGTAAAATCATTTCAAATGTAAAACTCTACATTCACACACAATATTTTATGTATAAAAACGCTACAAAGACGCTACATTCTTGTCCGAGTGTAATGGCAACGTTGCTCCACCGGGGGGCGCCAAGTCCCGTTTTTTACAGTCTTCTCTTTTAAAAGTTAATTTTCCCAAAAAAATCATTTTATATAGTTTTTTAAAAAAAAGGAAAAAAAAGTGTAATAGCCCTTTATCTCCTCCTGCTGAAGCTCGTCTGAACAGCAGGAAAAAAAAAAGTCCGACATGAATCGTTTTTTTCTCCGTGCAAGTTTTTAAAGAAAGAATAAAAACTTCCTTTAGCTACGTACTCCGAGCTTTTTAAGA
>NC_070582.1:2859981-2904981 GCF_027409825.1 Scomber japonicus | reverse complement strand
AGGAAAAGAGGAAGGAAGGAGGGAAGGAGAAAGGAAGGAAAGGAGGGAGGAAGGAGGGAAGGGAGAAAGAAGGAAGGAAGGAAGAATGAAGGAAGGAAGGAAGGAAGGGAGGAAGAAGGAAGGAAAGAAGGGAGGAAGGAGGGAAGGACGGAGGAAAGAAGGAAGGAAGGTAGGAGGGACAGAGGGGGAGAGGAAAAGAGGAAGGAAGTAAAGAAGGACAGAGGAAAGAAGGAAAAGGGGGAAGGTAGGGCGGAGGAAAGAAAGAGATAAGGAGGGAGGGAGAGAGGAAGGGAGGAAGGAAATGAAGGAAGGAGGGTAGGACGGAGGAAAGAAGGAAGGAAGGTAGGAGGGACGGAGGGAGAAAGGAAAAGAGGCAGGAAGGAAAGAAGGACAGAGGAAAGAAGGAAAAGGGGGAAGGTAGGGCGGAGGAAAGAAAGAGATAAGGAGGGAGGGAGAGAGGAAGGACAGAAGGAAGGAAGAAAGGGGGATGGAGGTAGGGAAGAAGGAAGGGAGGAAAGAGAGAGGAAGGAAAGAAAGAGAGAAGGAGGGAGGGAGGATGGACAGTGGGAAGGAAGGAAGGAAGGAAGGGAGGAAGGGAGGAAAGGAGGAACAGACGGGGTGAATTTGACCCGGGAGGACGACAGGAAGTGTAAAATCAAATACTATTACAACAATAAAAGCATGAACAGAGTGCATGCATCATTAATCAGGATTACAGAACAGACTCCAGCTGTCATACCTCACACGGCCACCAGATGGCAGCAAAGGATCACTAACGTTTAATCACACAGTGGGTTTAAAGGGCAAGTTCACTATTTATCAACTCTGTCTTAACCCTTTATAGGACACTCATTGAAAGGAAGGGAGGAAGGAAGGAAGGAAGGAAGGAAAGGAAGGGAAGGAAGGAGGGAGGAAGGTAGAAGGGAGGAAAGAAAGAGAAAAGGAGGGAGGGAGGAAGGGAAGAAAGAAGCAAGGAAGGGAGAAGAAAGGGGGATGGAGGAAGGAAAGAAGGAAGGGAGGAGAGAAGGAGGGAGGGAGGAAGAACAGATGGAAGTAAGGGAAGGAAGGAAGGAAGGAAGGACGGACGGAGGAAGGAAAGAAGGAAGGGAGGAGAGAAGGAGGGACGGAGGAAGAACAGATGGAAGGAAGGAAAGGAAGGAAGGACGGAGGAAATAAGGAACGAGGGAGGGAGAAAGGAAAAGAGGAAGGGAAGAAAGAAGGCAGGAAGGAAGGAAGGAAGGAAGGAAGGAAGGAAGGAAGGAAGGATATTTTGGGATATTTGCCCAATAAAGGGTTAAAACAACAACCAGGAGAAATCATTCATAAACTTCTCTTTTTGATGCAGCTTCAGTTTAATTAACCCTTAAACATTAAACAGACAACGTGCACCAGGAGATACGGACTCTTTAACCTTCCTGTTGTCCTCCCGGGTCCTTCCTTCCTTCCTTCCTTCCTTCATCTGTCCTACCTTCCTTCCTTCCTTCCTTCCTTCCTTCCTTCCTTCCTTCCTCAGATCTAAGTTCAGCTGTTAGGGTAAATGTTCCCTCCTTCTGTCCTTTCTTCCTTCCTTCATCTGTCCTTCCTTTCTTCCCTCCTTCCTTTCCTTCCTTCTTCCTCCCTTCCTTCCCTTCCTCCCTCCTTTCCTTCCTTCTTCCCTCCTTTCCTTCCTACCTTCCTTCTTCCTCCCTCCTTTCCTTCCTTCTTCCCTTCCTTCCTACTTTCCTTCCTTCTTCCTCCCTCCTTTCCTTCCTTCTTCCTCCCTTCCTTCCCTTCCTCCCTCCTTTCCTTCCTTCCTTCCTTCCTTCCTTCCTTCCTTCCTTACTTTAGGTGCAAATGACTTAACTAGTAAGTAGTTTAAGGGTTAAAGGAGAATATAATCCACAGCTCTTCCTCTTTATCTGAAGATAGTCTGAGCCTCCAGCAGTCCAGTTAAAAAGAGTCTTTTTTAGTACTTTTAAATTCCCTTCTGTGTTTTTAATCATTCCACTGCAGCTCATTAAAGAAACAAAAGAGGGATGTCGCTCTCTCTCTCTCTCTCTCTCTCCCCCTCTCTCTCTCTCTCCCCCTCTCTGTCTCTGTCTCTCTCTCTCTCTCTCAGACTGGTGAAGCTTCATATTAGCTTCAGATCAACGTTTAACACTCCTGTTGTCCTCGAGTCAAGGAAGGAAGGGAGGAAGAAGGAAGGAAGGGAGGAAGGGAGTGAGGGAGAAAGGAAAAGAGGAAGGGAGGAAGGAAAGGAGGGTGGGAGGAAAGAGAGGGGGAAGGAGGGATGGAGGAAGGAAAGAAAGAAGGAAGGTAGGTAGGAGGGAACGAGGGAGGGAGGGAGGGAAAAGAGGAAGGGAGGAAGGAAAGGAGGGAGGGAGGAAAGAGAAAGAGAAGGAGGGATGGAAGAAGGAAAGAAGGAAGGAAGGAAGGAAAGAAGGGAGGGAGGAAGGCACTTTAAAGCAGCAGTCTTACTTTTTATACATTCCCATCTTTATCAGCGACGCCATCACAGAGCCGTCCACCGCTCCGAAGAAACGTCCGATCTGGAAAACACAAGAAGAAGAAGAAGAAGAAGAAGAAGAAGAAGAAGAAGAAGAAGAAGCAGAAGCAGAAGCAGAAGAAGAAGAAGAAGAAGATGTAAGATTAGAAAACACACACATATTGATGTAAAGAGAAGAGTGTAAAAAGTTGCATCAGCAGTTACAGTTTACCCATCATGCTCTTCACCTGGGCGCAGATTACCCATCATGCACCAGTTTTCAGGGTAAAATTGACCCAGTCTGTTTTGTTTCCTTCCTTCTTCCTTCCTTCCTTCCTTCCTTCTTTCCTTACTCCCTCCGTCCTTTTCTCAACCTTTGTGTCGTCCTCCTGGGTAAAATTGACCCAGTCTGTTTGGTTTCCTTCCTTCTTCCTTCCTTCCTTCCTTCTTTCCTTACTCCCTCCGTCCCTTTCTCAACCTTTGTGTCGTCCTCCTGGGTAAAATTGACCCAATCTGTTTGGTTTCCTTCCTTCCTTCTTTCCTTACTCCCTCCGTCCTTTTCTCTTTCCTCCATCCACCCTTCTTCATTCCTTCCTTTCCTTCCTTCCTTCCGTCATTCTTTCCTCCATCCTTCTTTCCTTTTCTCCTTTCCTTCCTCCCTCCTGTCCTTCCTTCCTCCCTCCTTTCCTTCTTTCCTCCCTCCCTCCTACCTTAGTAGTTCCTGTTAAACTACTTCCTGTTAGTTGAATCACTTTCAGGACTTCATCATCATGTTTATCACTCAGTGGATTCCTGCAGCAGCATCACTAATCAAACACTTCCTCTCTGCACACAACCAATAACCAGCCTGGAGTTTTGCTTGGTCACACCCCCCCCCCCCTCTCCCCCTCCCTCCCCTGTTGCCCCTTGAGTCAAGGAAGGGAGGAAGGAAGGAAAGGAGGGGTGAAAGAGGAAGGAAGGAGGGAGGGAGGAAAAAGGAACAGAGGAAGGGAGGAAGGAAGGAAAGAAGGAAGGGAGGGAAGGGAGGAAGGTAGGAGGGAGGGGAGGAAAGAAGGAAGGAAGGATGGAAGGGATGAAGGGAGGAAGAAGGAAGGAATAGAAGACGGAAGGAAGGAAGGAAAGGAGGAGGAAAAAAGGAAGGAAGGAAGGAAGGAAGGAAGGAAGGAAGATGGAGGAAGGAAAGAAGGAAGGAAGGAAAGAGAGAAGGAGGAAGGAAGGATTGAAAGAAGGAACAGTCATAGGGCTGCTAGCGTCTCTACTTCCTGTTACCCCCCCTCCCCCAATCCACTCCCCCCTCCCCCCTCTCCCTAGCCGCCCCCCCCCCCCTTCTCTCTGACCCATTTCTTTTAGTCAGCACTGACTTGATTTCTGTGCTGATTAAATATTTACCGTTCCTCGCATCGCTTGACGAGCTGCACCTTCACACCACAGCGGCGCCTCGACACCGCTGAGGATTCTGGGTGTTTTCCGCTAACTTCCTGTTTATATATAAACTCCAGAGCTCAGCGGAAAAAACGCTGAGCGAGCACTTCATCATATCTGCTTAGTAAGGCCGCTGGGAACAGCAGCAGACATGCAAATAATGAAAAATGAGCTTCTACAGTAAGTGATTCCTGGTTTAGGGTTACTCTACTCAGGAGAGAGCTGCTGCTGGGGGGGGGGGGGGGGGCGGCAGCAGGGGGGCAGGGGGGGCGGGGGGGGTTCAATGGATTTTTCCACTTTGTGCAGCAAAGATTTCTGAGTTTCACAAGTTTTACAATCTTCCTTCCTTCCTCCTTCTTTCCCTCCCTCCCTCCTTCCTTCCTTCTTCCTCCCTCCCTTCCTTCCTTATTCCTCCCTTCCTAATTCCTTCTTCATCCTCCCTCTTTTCCTTCCTTCTTCCTCCCTCCTTTCCTTCCTTCTTCCCTCCCTCCCTCCCTTCCTTATTCCTCCCTTCCTACTTCCTTCTTCCTCCCTCTTTTCCTTCCTTCTTCTCCCTCCTTTCCTTCCTTCCTTTCCTTCCTCCCTCCCTCCTTCTCTCTTCCTCCCTCCCTCCTACTTTCCTTCCTTCCCTCTTTGCTCCATCCTTGCTTCCTCCCGTCCTTCTTTCCTCCCTTTCTTCTTTCCTCTGTTCTTCTTTCCTCCCTTCCTCCTACCTTCTTTCCCTCCTTTCCTTCTTTCTTCTCCCTTCCATCCTTCCTTCCTCCCTTCCTTCCATCCTTCCCTCCTTTCCATCCTTCCTTCCTCCCTTCCTTCCATCCTTCCCTCCTTTACTTCTTTCTGTTTTCCTTCCATCCTTCCTTCATTCCTTCCTTCCTTCCTCCTTCCTTCCTTCCTTCCGTCTTCTTTCGTCCCTTTCTCCTTCTCTCTTCCTTCTTTCCTCCCTCCCTCCTATCTTCCTACCTACCTTCATCCCTCATTTCCTTCTTTCTTCCTCCCTTCCATCATTCCTCCCTTCATTCCATCCTTCCTTCCCTTACTCTCTCCTTTCCTTCTTTCTTCCTCCCTTCGGTCCTTCCATCTTTCCTTCCTTCCTTCCGTCTTCCCTACCTTCCTTCCTTGCTTCCTTCCCTTGCAAGAGACAACGTTGTGTATGAAATGAGTGTATCTGCTCAGCTGACCGTGTGTGTGTGTGTGTGTGTGTGTGTGTATATGTGTGTGTGTGTGTGTGTGTGTGTGTGTGTATATGTGTGTGTTCATGGTACTGCGGTGAGCTCAGGATTAATCCTCAGTAATATGGCTCTTAACAGGCCGAGTTAATCCAGAGCTAACGAGCAGCTGTCAGATGGACAGCAGGCTCACAGTCTGCTCGTCTCCACACACGTAGAAAGCTATTTCATCTGCAGCACATCTATAATAAAAATGAAATGTTGAGTTAGATTGTAAAAAATGTTTCGATAGTAGTCAACCAATAACCAGCCTGAAGTTTTGCTTGGTCACACCCCCGCCCCCCTCTCTCCCCCTCCCTCCCCTGTTGCCCTTGAGTCAAGGAAGGAGGAAGGAAGGACAGGAGGGGTGAAAGAAGGAAGGAGGGAGGGAGGGAAAAAGGAACAGAGGAAGGGAGGAAGGAAGGAAAGAAGGAAGGGAGGGAGGAAAGAAGGAAGGAAGGAAGGAAGGGAAGGAAGGAAGGAAGGAAGGTAGGAAGGAGGGGAGGAAAGAAGGAAGGAAAGGAGGAAGGTAGGAAGGAGGGAGAAAGGAAGGAAGGAAGGGAGGAAGAAGGAAGGAAGGGAGGAAGAAGGAAGGAATAGAAGACGGAAGGAAGGAAGGAAAGGAGGAGGAAAAAAGGAAGGAAGGAAGGAAGGAAGGAAGGAAGAAAGGGGGATGGAGGAAGGAAAGAAGGAAGGAAGGAAAGAGAGAAGGAGGAAGGAAGGATTGAAAGAAGGAACAGTCATAGGGCTGCTAGCGTCTCTACTTCCTGTTATCCCCCCTCCTCCAATCCACCCTCCCCCTCCCCCCCCTCTCCCCTAGTTTCGATAGTAGTCTTAATTTCGTGTTATTAAGATCTAATTCTGCTTGATTGCATGTCATGATATGTTGAACTTGTTATCAATCAGTTACTTATTTCCACATCCAGCACATAAATGAAGTGAGAAGTCAACTCATTTTCTCATAGACTTCCTGTATAATCAGATTTTGGAGCCAGTAGAGTCGCCCCCTGCTGGCCATTAAAGAGAATGCAGCTTTAACCCTTAAACAGACAACGTTCACCAGGAGATACAGACTCTTTAACCTTCCTGTTGTCCTCCCGGGTCCTTCGTATGTCCTTCCTTCCTTCCTCTGTCCTTCCTTCCTTCCTTCCTTCCTTCCTTCCTCTGTCCTTCCTTCTTCAGATCTAAGTTCAGCTGTTAGGGTAAATGTTTTCTCCTTCTGTCCTTTCTTCCTCCCTTCATCTGTCCTTCCTTTCTTCCTTCCTTCATCTGTCCTTCCTTTCTTTCTTCCTTCCTTCCTTCCTTCCTTCCTCCCTTCCATCTTCCCTCCTTTCCTTCCTTCCATCTTCCCTCCTTTCCTTCCTTCTTCCTCCCTTGCCTCCCTTCCTCCCTCCTTTCCTTCCATCTTCCCTCCTTTCCTTCATACCTTCCTTCCTTCCTACCTTCCTTCCTTCCTTCCTCCCTCCTTCCTTCCTTTCCTTCCTTCTTCCTCCCTTGCTTCCTTTCCTTCCTCCTTTCCTTCCTTCTTCCCTCCTTTCCTTCCTTCTTCCTCCCTTGCTTCCTTTCCTTCCCTCTTCCCTCCTTTCCTTCCTCCTTCCTTCCTTCCTTCCTTCCTTCCTTCCTTCCTTTAGGTGCAAATGACATAACTAGTAAGGCCTGTTTAAGGGTTAAGCATGAGCATTCAAGTACAGCACTTAAAGTGGCTTGTCAATCACAATTACAGGGAGAAACATCCTTAATCATAAGTTGCTTTATTGTCTATTTTACTCTAAATGAAGCCTTCCATGATTCACCAGTGAGAGGCAGCAACATGGCGCAAGGCATCTAGCCTGCCGGAAACGAAGAAGAAGAAGAAGAAAAAAAGAAGAAGAAGAAGAAGAAGGAGAAGTAGAAGAAGACGACTACACCGTGCATCACTGTTTAACCACTAGAGGTCAGCAAACACACTACCCCACCAACAATGAGCCGATCAGCTGACAGGTATTATGTGTGTATCCAGAGCCTGATAGTCCTCTGTGCTGTAGATCTCCTTTTATGTCCAAAATAGATTAAAAACACATCAGCTGAGTCACACAGCTGCACCCGGAGGATCCTGGTCTCATTTGTTTAAAAAATAACATTTTAAAAGCCTAATAGCAGAGATAAGACTGTGAGAGGCTCCTTGTATGGCAGGAGTTACTTATCACTGTTATTTAAACAAATGTGACCACAATCCTCAGAGACCCAGTGCAGCAGCGTGGCTCACTGATGTGTTTTTAACCCTCCTGTTGTGTTCGAGTCAAGGAAGGGAGGAAGAAGGAAGGAAAAGAGGGAGGGAGGGAGGGAGGGAGGGAGGGAGGAAGGAGGGAAGGAAGAAAGGGAGATGGAGGAAGGAAGAAAGGAGGAAGAAAGGAAGGAAGAAGGGAAGAAGGGAAGGAAGGAAAGGAGGAAAGAAGAAGGGAAGGAAGGATGAAGGAAGGAAGGAAAGGAGGGAGGAAGGAAGGAAGAAAGGAAAGAAGGAAGGAAGGAAGAAGGGAGGAAGGAAGGAAGGAAAGGAGGGAAGAAGGGAAGGAAGGAAAGGAGGGAAGAAGGGAAGTAAGGAAAGGAGGAAAGAAGGGAAGTAAGGAAAGGAGGAAGGAAGGAAGGAAAGGAGGGAAGAGGGGAAGGAAGGAAAGGAGGAAAGAAGGAGGGAAGGAAAGGAGGGAAGGAAGGAAGGAAGGAAGGAAAGGAGGAAGGAAGGAAGGAAGGAAAGGAGGGAAGGAAAGAAGGAAGGAAGAGTCAAAACAGATGGGTCAATTTGACCCGGGAGCACAACAGGAGGGTTAATAGTTTATGAACAACAACAGAGGAATAAGATATATCAGACTTTGATAGTTCATTGTTGGTTTGGATCTAAAACATGAAGGGTTGGAGGAGTATCGTAACGTCTCCCATCAAGCGATACCTGCAATCCATCCTTTTTGCACCCAGAACTAGAAAATATGACTATTAGTATGAACTTGCTCACAGCCAATCAACACAAGTGTTCTGCAGTTTAACGCATCATGTGATCGGTCCACTGCCACACCAGCTACGACCCGTCTGTGGTGGTGAATAGACATGGGCCGGTATGAGATTCTGGCAGTATGATAACCATAAGAAAAAATATCATGGTTTCACGGTATGGAGGTATTGTGATTACAGCTCTAAAATGTTCACACATGTTAATTTAACCTGAATCTGTAATGACAGTGGGAGGGGTCGTGATACTCTTCCTTTTCCTAAACAGAGATTAAGCTTGTCCTCCTGTTGTCCTCTAGTCAAGGAGGGAAGGGAGGAATGAAGGAGGAAGGAAGGAGGGAAGGAAGGATGGGAGGGAGGAAGAAGGAAGGAAAGGAAAGAAGGAAAGGAGGAAGGAAAGGAAGGACCAACACTTCCTGTCTTTGACCAGACTAAAAACAGCTCATACCTTAGGAACGGTATGACAGAACATTTGGCGGTTTCGGTTATCGTGGCTTTTTCAAATCGCGGTATACCTTGAACACGGTTATCATCCCATGCCTAGTGGTGAAGTCGTGGTGAATTTGAGTTAACGCGCTTTAGCAGTTCAGCAGCCAAGATGCCTCCTAAATGCTCTGAAGCAGGGGTCTTCAACCGGGGGGGTCGCGAAGGTTTTGGTTGATTAGACATTTTTTTATATTCCCTCTCGCAATTTTTTCCACAAACTGAAATATCTTTAAATAGGGCGGCTGTGGGCAGGAGGTAGAGCGGTCGTCCTCCAATTGGAAGATTGGTGGTTCGATTCCCGGCTCCTCCAGTCCACATGTCGATGTGTCCTTGGGCAAGACACTTAACCCCAAAATTGCTCCCGTTGCTGTGCCAACGGTGTGTGAATGTGAATGAATGGTTAGATCCTCCTGATGAGCAGGTTGGCACCCTGCGTGGTAGCCCCTGCCATCAGTGTATGAATGTGTGTGAAAGGGTAATATGACATGTATAATGTAAAGCGCTTTGAGTGGTCGCACAGACTAGAAAGGCGCTATATAAGTACAGTCCATTTAACATTTACAAATACACATGAACATGAATCCAACACACTGTAGTGAACAGATAAATGGAGACAGAAGACGTCTTTCAGTCAGCAGTGCACACACTCAGCGACACACAGGAGCTCTTTCAAGCTGGGCACCGGTTCATTCACAACACCTGTCCCGCCAACGAGGAGGACCCGCCTCCTATCGCTGCTGAGCCAATCATGAGGCCGTATACCTTGCACATGTTTAAAATAAAAACAATGAATATATGAGCCTGTGTTTTAACCACAGACTGTATAAAAGAAATGGACGTAACATCCGTTCCTTCTTTTTTTCCTTCCTTTTTTTTCTTTTTTCCGTCCTTCCTTCCCTCTTTCCTTCCTGTCTTCTTTTCCTTCCTTCCTTCCTTCCTTCCATCTGTCCTTGCTCCCTTTCTTCCTTCAATCTGTCTTTCCTGTCTTCTTTTCCTTCCTTCCTTCCTTCCTTCCTTCCTTCCTTCTATGCTTCTTTCTTTCCTTCCTTCCTTATTTTTCTTTCTTTCTTCCGTCCTTCCTTCCCTCTTTCCTTCCTGTCTTCTTTTGCTTCCTTCCATCTGTCCTTGCTCCCTTTCTTCATTCAATCTGTGTTTCCTGTCTTCTTTTCCTTCCTTCCTTCCTTCCTTCCTTCCTTCCTTCCTACCTCCCTTCCTTCCTTCCTTCCTCCCTTCCTTCCTACTATGCTTCTTTCTTTCCTTCCTTCCTTATTTTTCTTTCTTTCTTCCGTCCTTCCTTCCCTCTTTCCTTCCTGTCTTCTTTTCCTTCCTTCCATCTGTCCTTGCTCCCTTTCTTCATTCAATCTGTGTTTCCTGTCTTCTTTTCCTTCCTTCCTTCCTTCCTTCCTACCTTCCTTCCTTCCTTCCTTCCTACCTTCCTTCCTTCCTACCTTCCTTCCTTCCTTCCTTCCTTCCTACTTGGATTGTAATCTTTTAAACGATACCCGTCTGGCCGCTCTGCTCTCTGCTCACAGTGGGATGAGGTCATCAGGTGCAGCAGCTGCCGTTACGTCTGACTGCTAAAGCACAAAGATTAAAACTGAAAGTGTCCTAAAATCCTGTCAGCTCTCCAGATGTTGTTTATGAGCACGTTAAATGATCCGGAGTCGCCTCCTCGTCGTCCACGACAACCGCACGGAAACATCGACTTCCTGACTCCGAGTAGTTAAAACCGAGACATCAGCCGAGGATTTAAAGAGAAATCATCTCATCAGGTTTAGACTGTTATTCATGTTATCCTTCCCTCCCTCCCTCCTTCCCTCCCTTCTTTCCTTCCTTTCCTTCCTTCCTCCCTCCCTCCTTAACTTCCTTCCCTCCTTCCATCCTCCTTTCCTTCTTCCTCCCTCCCTCCCTTCCTCCTTTTCTTCCTTCCTTCCTCCCTCCTTCCCTCTTTCCTTCCTTTCCTGCTTTGCTTCTTTCCTTCCTTCCTTCCTTCCTTCCTTCCTTCCTCTCTCCCTCCCTTTCTCCCTCCCTCCCTCCTTCCTCCTTTCCTCCCTTCCTTCCTTCTTCCTCCCTCATTTCCCTCCTTCCGTCTTGCTCCCTTCCTTCCTTCTTCCTCCCTTCCTTCCTTCTTCCTTCCTTCCTCCCTCCCATCTTCCTTCTTCCTCCCTTCCTTCCTTCTTCCTTCCTTCCTTCCTCCCTTCTTCCTTCCTCCCTCCTTTCCTTCCTTCCTTGACTAGAGGGTTAGTGTTAGTGGAGGAAGAGGTGAAGGGTCAGGTTATAGTCTCTCACCTCGTTCCTCTCTTTCGACAGCACGATGAAGCCGTTGTTGTCGACCAGGAAACAGTTGAGATCCTGAACAGGAAGTAGCAGGCGTTAGTGTGTGTTAGTGTGTGTTGGTGTGTGTTGGTGTGTGTTAGTGTGTGTTTGGTGTGTGTTGGTGTGTGTTAGTGTGTGTTAAAGCTGTTCAGTGTTCAGAGATGATGAACAGATTACTTACAGCGCTCTCACAGCTCAGAGGACAAACGCCTTCGATGACCGAACACTGAGAGGAACAAGAGATGACATCATCACAAACAAGCTACAAAACAGGAAGGAAGGAAGGGAGGGAGGAAGGAAGGAAGAGGAGGAAAGGAAAGGGAAGGATGGAGGAAGGAAGGGAGGGAGAAGGAAAGGGAAGGAAGGAGGGAGGAAGGAAGGGAGGGAGGAAAAGAAAGGAAAGGAGGGAGGAAGGAAGGAAGGAGGGAGGGAAGGAAAGGGAAGGAAAGGAGGGAGGAAGGAAGGGAGGGAGGAAAAGAAAGGAAAGGAGGGAGGAAGGAAGGAAGGAAGGAGGAAAGGAAAGGGAAGGACGGAGAAGGAAGGGAGGGAGGAAAGGAAAGGAAAGGGAAGGAGGGAGGAGGGAGGAGGAAAGGAAAGGAAAGGAAAGGAAGGAAAGGAAAGGAGGGAGGAAGGAAGGAAGGGAGGAAAGGAAAGGGAAGGACGGAGAAGGAATGGAAGGGAGGAAAGGAAAAGGAAGGAGGGAGGAAGGAAGGGAGGGAGGAAAGGAAAAGGAAGGAGGGAGGAAGGGAGTAAGGGAGGAAGGAAGGAAGGGAGGGAGGAAAGGAAAGGAAAGGAAGGAAGGGAAGGAGGGAGGAAAGGAAAAGAAAAGGAAAAGGAAAATCAATAAGTTTACTTACGTCTGTGTCGGGAGGCTGGAGAAGAGACGAGAGAGAAAAGAATAATATATTAATATATGAATACATATTACACCTCCTTCCTTCCTTCCTTCCTTCTGTCTGTACTTCCTCCCTCCTTCTTTCCTTCCTTCTGTCTGTCCTTCCTCCCTCCTTCCTTCCTTCCTTCTGTCTGTCCTTCCTCCCTCCTTCCTTCCTTCCTTCTGTCTGTCCTTCATGCCTCCTTCTTTCCTTCTTTCTGTCTGTCCTTCCTGCCTCCTTCTTTCCTTCCTTCTTCGCTACCTCTTTTCCTTTCTCCCTCCCTCCCTTCTTCCTTCCCTCCCTTCTTTCCTTCCTTCCTCCATCCCTCCCTCCTTATCTTCCTTCCCTCCTTCCATCCTCCTTTCCTTCTTCCTCCCTCCCTTCCTCCTTTTCTTCCTTTCCTGCTTTTTCCCTCCTTCCTTCCTTCCTTTCTTCCTTCCTTTCTTTCTTCCTTCCTTCCTCTCTCCCTCCCATTCTCCCTCCCTCCCTCCTTCCTTCTTTCCTTCCTTTCCTCATTTTCTTCTTTCCTTCCACCCTCCCTTTCTCACCTCCCTCCTTCCTTCCCTCCTTTTCTTCTTTCTTTCCTCCCTCTCTCCTTCCTTCATTCCTTCATTTCCTTCCTTCCTTTCTCCCTCACTCCCCTCCTTCCTTATTTCCTTCCTTTCCTCCTTTTCTTCTTTCCTTCCTCCCTCCCTCCCTCCTTCCTTCCCTTTTCCCTCCTTCCATCCTTTTCTTCCTCCATCCCTCCCTTCCTTCCTCTCTTCCTTCCTTGACTCGAGGACAACAGGAGGGTTAAATAAGATTTTTTTGCTTCCTTCCTTCTGTCTGTCCATCCTTCCTCCTTCCTTCCTTCTTTCCGTCCTTCTGTCTGTCCTTCCTCCCTCCTTCTTTCCTTCCTTCTTTCCTTCCTTCCTTCCTTCCTTCCTCCCTCCCTCCTTCCTTCTTTCCTTCCTTCCTTCTGTCTAGCCTTCCTCCCTCCTTCTTTCATTCCTTCCTTCTGTCTGTCCTTCCTTCCTCCTTCTTTCCTTCCTTCCTTCCTTCCTTCTGTCTGTCCTTCCTCCCTCCTTCTTTCCTTCCTTCCTTCTTTCCTTCCTTCCTTCTGTCTGTCCTTCCTCCCTCCTTCTTTCCTTCCTTCCTTCTGTCTGTCCTTCCTTCCTCCTTCTTTCCTTCCTTCCTTCTGTCTGTTCTTCCTCCCTCCTTCTTTCCTTCCTTCCTTCTGTCTGTCCTTCCTGCCTCCTTCTTTCCTTCCTTCCTTCTGTCTGTCCTTACTCCCTCCTTCTTTCCTTCCTTCCTTCTGTCTGTTCTTCCTCCCTCCTTCTTTCCTTCCTTCTGTCTGTCCTTCCTGCCTCCTTCTTTCCTTCCTTCCTTCTGTCTGTCCTTCCTCCCTCCTTCCTTCCTTCCTTCCTTCTGTCTGTCCTTCCTGCCTCCTTCTTTCCTTCCTTCTGTCTGTCCTTCATGCCTCCTTCTTTCCTTCTTTCTGTCTGTCCTTCCTGCCTCCTTCTTTCCTTCCTTCTTCGCTACCTCTTTTCCTTTCTCCCCCCCCTCCCTCCTTCCTTCCCTCCTTCCCTCCCTTCTTTCCTTCCTTCCTCCCTCCCTCCCTCCCTCCTTATCTTCCTTCCCTCCTTCCATCCTCCTTTCCTTCTTCCTCCCTCCCTTCCTCCTTTTCTTCCTTCCTTCCTCACTCCTTCTCTCTTTCCTTCCTTTCCTGCTTTTTCCCTCCTTCCTTCATTCCTTCATTTCCTCCTTTCTCCCTCCCTCCTTCTTTCCTGCCTTCCCTCCTTCCCTCTTCCCTACCTCTTTTCCTTTCTCCCTGCCTCCCTCCTTCGCTCCTTTTCTTCCTTCTTTCCCCTCTTCCTTCCTTCCTTTCTCCCTCACTCCCCTCCTTCCTTATTTCCTTCCTTTCCTCCTTTTCTTCCTTCCTTCCTCCCTCCCTCCTTCCTTCATTCCTTCATTTCCTCCTTTCTCCCTCCCTTCCCTCCTTCCGTCCTTCCCTCTTCCCTGCCTCTTTTCCTTTCTCCCTGCCTCCTTCCTTCCCTCTTTTTCTTCCTTCCTTCCTTTCTCCCTCACTCCCCCCCTCCTTCCTTATTTCCTTCCTTTCCTCCTTTTCTTCTTTCCTTCCTCTTTTCCTTCCTCCCTCCCTCCCTCCTTCCTTCATTCCTTCATTTCCTCCTTTCTCCCTCCCTCCTTCTTTCCTGCCTTTCCCTCCTTCCTTCCTTCTCTCTTCCCTACCTCTTTTCCTTTCTCCCTGCCTCCTTCCTTCCCTCTTTTCTTCCTTCCTTCCCTTTCTCCCTCACTCCCCCTCCTTCCTTATTTCCTTCCTTTCCCTCCTTTTCTTCCTTCCTCCCTCCCTCCCCTCCCTCCCTCCCTCCCTCCTTATCTTCCTTCCCTCCTTCCATCCTTTTCTTCCTCCCTCCCTCCCTTCCTTCCTCTCTTCCTCCTTGACTCGAGGACAACAGGAGGGTTAAATAAGATAATACATATATGGATATTAGATCGTTTTTACTCCCTAGAATCAGTATGAGTATGAGTCAGGCTGTAGTTTAAATGCTCACAGAGAAGTTTGCACTTTTATAAAAGTCTTAACTCTGTATTAAATCACACTTTATAACGTTGATTAAACAAATATAACAGGACACAAATACACAAGATTAATACACTTAAATCCATCAAAGAGATAAAAACAGACTGTTAATGTTAAATCTAGAGAGAGGAGCAGCTTTCTTTCATAATAACTACATTTAATAATGGTGTGGGAGTGTAAATGAGTGGTCTGTCCTTCCTCCCTCCTTCTTTCCTCCCTCCTTCTTTCCTTCCTTCTGTCTGTCCTTCCCTGCTTTCTTCTTTCCTTCCTTCTGTCTGTCCTTCATGCCTCCTTCTTTCCTTCTTTCTGTCTGTCCTTCCTCCCTCCTTCTTTCCTTCCTTCTGTCTGTCCTTCCTGCCTCCTTCTTTCCTTCCTTCCTTCTGTCCTGTCCTTCCTCCTCCTTCTTTCTTTCCTTCCTTCTGTCTGTCCTTCCTGCCTCCTTCTTTCCTTCCTTCTGTCTGTCCTTCCTGCCTCCTTCTTTCCTTCCTTCTGTCTGTCCTTCATGCCTCCTTCTTTCCTTCTTTCTGTCTGTCCTTCCTCCCTCCTTCTTTCCTTCCTTCTTCCCTACCTCTTTTCCTTTCTCCCTCCATCCCTCCTTCCTTCCATCCTCCCTCCCTTCTTTCCTTCCTTTCCTTCTTTTTCCCTCCTTCCTTCCTTCCTTCTTTGGAGAGAGGAGCAGCTTTCTTTCATAATAACTACATTTAATAAAGGTGTGGGAGTCTAAATGAGTGTGTGAATGAGTGTGAATGAGTGTGAATGAGTGTGAATGAGTGTAAATGAGTGTGTGAATGAGTGTGAATGAGTGTAATGAGTGTGTGAATGAGTGTGAATGAGTGTGAAGTCAGTGGAGTTAATGTCATGAGTCTTGTGAAGGCATTAATCCGTCCGCTCACAGCTGTCAGCTCACATTAATAACGTTATCTGCTGCATCGACCTCTACAGAACATCTGCAGCTCTCACTCTGCTTATCTTCCACTGCAGGACACACTCACAAGGTTAAACAGTGTGTGTGTGGTGTGTGTGTGTGTGTGTGTGTGTGTAGATCTGTCTTACGTCATATAAAGGGACACACTGATTTTGTAATAAGATCAGAGGATATGTATTTGTATTTATCGAGTTAGTCAGAGCAGGAAATCGCTACTAAGAGATACAAATAATTCCTAAAAAATGATGAAATGTTCCCTTTAAACCCTCCTGTTGTCCTCGAGTCAAGGGAGGGAGGGAGGGAGGGAGGGAGGGAGGGAGAAGGGAGGAAGGAAAGAGGGAGGGAAGGAAAGGAGGGAGGGAGGAAGGAAGGAAAGGTGGAAAGAAGGAAGGACGGAAGAAAGAACTTCCTTCCTTCCTTCCTTCCTTCCTTCCTTCCTTCCTTTCCTTCTTTCCTTCCCTCCCTTCTTCTTTCTTCCTTCCTCCTTTCCTTCGCTCCTTCCTTCATCCCTCCTTTCCTTCCTCCCTTCCCTTCTTCCTCCCTCCTTTCCTTCCTTCTTCCTCCCTCCTTTCCTTCTGTCTTCCTCCTTTCCTCCCTTGTTCCTCCCTTCCTCCCTTCCTTCCTTCCTCTCTCGCTTCCTTCTTCCTCCCTCCCTTCCTTCCTTCCTTGACTCGAGTGACGTCTCAGCTGTTCTGGCAGTATTAGAAGTTTTTATATGACATCATATAAAGTGATGAAAGATGAAAGATGAGGTCAGAGTGAAGAGCAGGAGAAATATAGTCATCTTAACTTTTTACTCTATTAACCGTCAGATCCAATTGTTTGACTTCTTAATGAGACGTGATTCTCTGACCGCTCCTCTTTAATCTGAACATGAAGAGTGTGAGAGACTTAACGCTGATAATTAATTGGATCTGTTCCCTAATGAACGTAAAGGAAAATTGAAACAAGGACCTGTGACTCCTGAGGATTATTACTGTCTGCTCAGGCTTTTTGTTCATCCTTAAAACATTTGGCTTTAAATCTTAAATACACACAGGTTTTATATATGACTGAGTATAGAGGGAGGAGTTTCTGCTTTTTACTTTATGAATATGTCACATAAACTTAAAATGTGAAGCCAGGAAGGGAGGGAGGATTGGAGGAAGGGAAGGAGGAAGGGAGGGACAGAGGAGGGAGGGAGGGAAGAGAGGGAGGGAAGGATGGGAGGGAGGAAGGGAGGGAGGGAGGAAAGGAAAAGGAAAGGAAAGGAAAAGGAAAGGAAAGGAAGGAAAGAAAGGAGGGAGGGAGGGAGGGGGGGAGGGAGGGAGGGAGGGAGGGAAGGAAAGAAGAAGGACGGAAGAAAGAAAGAAGAAAGGAGAGACGAGGAAAGGAAAGAAGGAAGGATGGAAGAAAGAAAGAAGAAGGGAGTGAGGGAAGGAGAAAAGGAAAGGAAAGGAAAGGAAAGGAGGGAGGAGGGAGGGAGGAAAGGAAAGAAAAGGAAAGGAGGGAGGGAAGAGAGGGAGGAGGAAAGGAAAGGAAAGGAGGGAGGGAGGGAAGGAAAGAAGGAAGGACGGAAGAAAGAAAGAAGAAAGGAGGGACGGAGGAAAGAAAGAAGGAGGATGGAAGAAAGAAAGAAGAAAGGAGTGAGGGAGGGAGAAAAGGAAAGGAAAGGAAATGAAAGGAAAGGAAAGGAAAGGAGGGAAGAAGGAAGGAAAGGAGGGAGGAAGGGAGGGAGGAAAAGAACGGAATGGGAAGGAGGGAGGAAGGGAGGGAGGGAGAAAAGGAAAGGAGGAGGGAAGGGAGGGAGGGAGAAGGAGAAAAGGAAAGGAGGGAGGAAGGGAGGGAGGGAGGAAGGAAGGAAAAAAGGAGGGAGGAAGGGAAGGAAAGGAAAGAAGGACAGAGGAAAGAAGGACAGAGGAAAGAAGGACACACTTGGCTTTAATACAACGCAGGAATTATATATGACTGAAGTATAGAGGGAGGAGTTTCTGCTATTTTTACTTTATGAATATGTCACATAAACTTAAAATGTGAAGCCAGGAAGGGAGGGAGGGAGGAAGGGAGGGATATAGGGAGAAAGGGAGGGAGGGAGGAAGGGAGGGAGGGAAGGAGGAAGGGAGGGACAGAGGGAGGGAGGGAGGAAGGGACAGAGGGAGGGAGGGGAAGGAGGAAGGGAGGGACAGATGGATGGAGGAAGGGAGGGAGGAAGCAGGGAAGGAGGAAGGGAGGGAAGGAGGAAGGAAGGGACAGAGGGAGGGAGGGAGGGAGGAAGGAAAGAAGGACAGAGGAAAGAAGGAAGGGAGGGAGGGAGGGAGGGAGGGAGGGAGGAAAGGAAAGAAAGGACAGGAAAGGAAAGGAGGGAGGAAGGAAGGAAGGAGGGAAGGAAAGGAAAGCAAAGGAAAGGAAAGGAAAGGAGGGAGGAAGGAAGGAAGGAGGGAAGGAGGGTGAGGAAGGAAAGAAGGACAGATGGAAGAAGGAATGGAGGAAAGACTGTTTCTGCTACTGAAGGAAAGAGTGAAAAAGTGCTTAATGAGGAAAGGAAAAGAGGGAGGAAGGAAGGGAGGGAGGGAAGGAGGAAAGGAGGGACAGAGGGAGGGAGGGAGGGACAGAGGGAGGGACAGAGGGAGGGAGGGACAGAGGGAGGGACAGAGGGTAGGGAGGGACAGAGGGAGGAAAGGAAAGGAAAGAAAGGAAAGGAGGGAGGAAGGCAGGGAAGGAGGAAGGGAGGGAAGGAGGAAGGAAGGGACAGAGGGAGGGAGGGAGGGAGGAAGGAAAGAAGGACAGAGGAAAGAAGGAAGGGAGGGAGGGAGGAAGGGAAGTGAGTGAAATAAAAATAAAGGTTTTTTACATTTTATTATTTTAATGCAGTAATTGTCAGTTTCTTCTAATCTGGATGAATTAAGATACAGTTTATATATCATTGAGCTGATCTTGGTATCATCATTTAAACTCTAAATTAATTCAGATTAAGGGAAGAAATGGAGAAATTCCTGCACCAATATCTGCCAATAAAGATCTAAAAACTCCTCAGTAAAGTGGCAGAAATGATGATGGTTCATTTAGATACAGTATATACAAGATTTGAGTTGATTTCAGTCTCATATTTAAACTCTAAATTAACTCAGAGTAAGACTTTATTATTCTAAATTAAACAAGTGTCTCTTTGCTCAGCTTTACCTGGTTTGTGTCATTATGATTAAATTCAGGTTAAAAAGTCAAAGTCCAATGTTAACCTGTTGGGCATGAACAACATAAAAAGGAAATGTCCCCAGAAGTCACATAAGCGTGTATGTGTGTGTGTGTACGTGTATGTGGTGTGTGTGCGTATACGTGTATGTGTGATTCCTCTGGTCACCTGTTTGGGCGATGGCCAGAACCTCTTTTCCAGCAAATCCAAGGACATCTGCACCCCGATAGCTAAAAATAGAAGACGGACACACACACACACACACACACACACACACACACACACACACACACACACACAGAGAGAGACACACACACACACACACACAGAGAGAGAGAGAGAGAGAGAGACACACAGAGAGAGAGAGAGTGAGAGACACACACAGAGAGAGAGAGAGAGAGAGACACACACACACACAGAGAGAGACACACACACACATACACACACACACACACACAGAGACACACACACACAGAGAGAGGAGAGACACACACACAGAGAGAGAGAGAGAGAGAGAGAGAGAGAGAGAGACACACACACACACACACACACACACACACACACACACCACACACAGAGAGAGACACACACACACACACACACACACACACACACACACACACAGAGAGAGAGAGACACACACACACACACAGAGAGAGAGGACACACACACACACACACACACACACACACACACACACACACACACACACACAAAGAGAGAGAGACACACACACACTCACACACAGAGACACACACAGAGAGACACACACACACACACACACACACACCACACACACACACACACACAGAGAGAGACACACACACACACACACACACACACACACACACACACACACACACATAGAGAGAGACCACACACACACACACACACACACACACACACACACCACACACACACACACACACAGAGAGAGGCAGCAATAAGACAGACGCAGGACGATATGGTCTCTGCAGAGGCGGCTCGAAACAGTTTGCTGTGATTGTTGAACAGAAGGAGGAGGAGGAAGAGGAGGAGGAAGATGATGAAGAAGAGGAGGACAGGAAATCAATTCAACCCTGAGTTGACCTTTGTTGTGTCCTGATGCTAATGAAGGGATGTAAACACTGATGAGCCTGATGGCGTGAGCGCTCCCTGCAGACCGGCTGGGTAATGACACAGCGCTCACTGAGAGACTTTATTACTGCTGCTCTCACACAGGAGTACACAGACTGCATTTATACACACCATGAGGGAAGGAAGGAAGGGAGGAAGGAAGGGAGGGAGGGAGGGAGAAAGGAGGGAGGAAGGAAGGAAAGGAAGGAAGGAAGGGAGGGAGGAAGGAAGGAAGGGAGGAAGAAGGAAGGAAAGGAAGGAAAGGAAGGAATGAAGGGAGGGAGGGAGGGAGGAAGGAATGAAGGAAAGAAGAGAAGAAAGAAGGGAGGAAAGAAGGAAGGAAAGGAGGAAGGAAAGAGGGAAGGAAGGGAGGAAGGAAAGGAAGGAGGGAGGAAGAAAGGAAAAGAGGAAAGGAGGAAGGAAAGGAGGGAGGAAGGAAGGGAGGAAAGGAAAGGAAAGGAAAGGAAAGGAGGAAGGAAAGAAGGAAGGTAAGAAAGAGAGAAGGAGAGATGGAGGAAGGAAGGAAGGAAGGAAGGAAGGAAAGAAGGAAGAAAGGAAGAAAGGAAGGAAAGAAGGGAGGAAGGGAGGATGGGAAGGAAGGAAGGAAAGGAGGGAGGGAGGAAGGAAGGGAGGAAAGAAAGAAAGGAGGGAAGCCAGCATCTCCAAACATGATGAGTGAAATGTGATCAGTCACTGCTCTGAGTTTATGTTTGACTCTCTGCTGATCAACAGATTGGAGGTTAGGAAGGAAGGGAGGGAGGGAGGGAGGGAGGAAGGAAGGAAGGAAGGAAGGAAGGAAGGGATCCTAATGTGGATATCTTCATAAATGTTTTGCCACAAAGAAATTGATGGGTCAAACTGACCCTGTCTGTTTTGACTGTTCCTTCTTTCCTCCCTTCCTTCCTCCATCCCTCCTTTTCTCTTTCCTCCCTTCCTTCCTTCCTCCATCTCTCCTTCTCTCTTTCCTTTCTTCCTTCTTTCCTCCCTCTATCCCTCCTTCTCTTTCTTCTTCTTTCCTTTCCTCCCTTCCTTCCCTCTTTCCTTCCTCCCTCCTTTCCTTCCTCCTTCCTTCTTCCTCCCTCCCTCCCTTCCTCCTTTCCTTCCATCCTTCCTTCCTTCCTTCCTTGACTCGAAGACAACAGGAGCAGCTGTTTGATAAATGAACTGAATCACAGCAACAACTAAAAAACTACAATCTGCCTGCAGAGACACAACGATGGTCAGTGTTAGAGATCCTGTCACTACAATAATGAAAACTACACACACACACACACACACACACACACACACACACACACACACACACACACACACACACACACACACACACACACACACACAAACAGTTATTGGAAAAGCAGAGCGGCTGTAAAATCTTTTTATTTCTGCTCGTTTCATGTTATGAACATTTTACTGCAGATTCTCCTCTGAAGCTGCAGCACACACACACACACACACACACACACACACACACACACACACACACACACACACACACACACACACACACACACACACACACACACACACACACACACACACACACACACACCTTTCATCACTGATTAAAAGCTTTTCTTTCTTTTTTTTATCAAAGCCTGAAATATTACATTTTCTTTATTGGCAAACAATAAATATTCAGTTTGTTTCAACTTGTCTTTATTGTTTACGCAATATTGGATGTCGCCATGGCAACAGAGGGTAGTTAATTAAAAAGTTTTTAAAATTTAAAACAGGCAGATTGAAGCCACGTCTGGATGCACGTAATTGGTTATTTTTTGCATTTTTTTCCTGTTTTTTAACGCTCCTGTTGTCCTCGAGTCAAGGAAGGAAGGGAGGAAAGGAGGAAGGGAGGAAGGGAGGAAAGGAGGAAGGGAGGAAGGGAGGAAAGGAGGAATGAAGGAAGGAAGGAAGAAGGAATGAAACGTGGGAGGAAGGAAGGAAGGAAGGAAGGAAGGAAGGAAGGGAGGGAGGGAGGGAGGGAGGGAAGGAAGGAAGGAGGGAGGGAAGGAAAGAGTGAAGGAAGGAAGGAAGGAAGGTAGGAACAGTCAAAACAGGCGGGGTCAGTTTGACCTGGGAGGAGGAGGACAGGAAGGTTAAGAATGCCGGATGAAGAAAGGCTGAACAGTTATTTAACAGAGAGCTTTTAAAGTGAGACGCTTCTACAAACTGAAGAAAGGGAAATAAAGCAACGTGACCTTCGTGACCTTTAAACTCCTTCAGGCGTCACTAACCCTAACCCCCCCCCGCCCCCCGCGCTGACTCAGCGCTCTGCAGCTTTTCTCTTCTGTTTGTTTCATTTCTGTGTTTATTTCTTTCTCCTTTCCTGTCAGCAGCGTCCTTATCGCCGCCCTTCAGCAATGCAGCCGCACTGCTTCTGCTGCAGTCTGCAGAGTCCAAAACCACCACGGCAACCACCACGGCAACCATCACCACCACGACGACGGGGGGGGAAATAAAAACCCCACCCCACACATTTACTCTACTTTATTCAGCCTCGTGCACGCTCTCAGGATCTGCTTCGTGCACGCTCTCAGGATCTGCTTCGTGCACGCTCTCAGGATCTGCTTCGTGCACGCTCTCAGGATCTGCCTCGTGCACGCTCTCAGGATCTGCTTCGTGCACGCTCTCAGGATCTGCTTCGTGCACGCTCTCAGGATCTGCCTCGTGCACGCTCTCAGGATCTGCCTCGTGCACGCTCTCAGGATCTGCTTCGTGCACGCTCTCAGGATCTGCCTCGTGCACGCTCTCAGGATCTGCCTCGTGCACGCTCTCAGGATCTGCAGCTGCATTATGAATCTCAGTCTGCAGATTATTTGAGTGCTGGATCAGATCTTTAAGACGCTGTCGGTGTTTTCATACCTGCAGCTCTCACTCATCTATACTTTCATTTCTGCATCACTTGTTCAGATGTTACAAGTCTTTGTGCAGAGTTTCTTCTTCTTCTTCTAATTGTCTCTGCTGTTCAGTGCAGTTGGTATTTAAACCCTGCTGAACATTTGGGACATTTATAAAAGAAATGTGACTATGCAGAAAGTGCAACACACACACGCACACACACAGACTGTTCAGTTTCTCTGACTGATAAAATAATTCTGCTGTTCTTATTCTGGCTGAGACTCCTATAGTTTGGACTCTTTGATGATCTGTTTCATACTGATTATTAAAAGGAGAGGAAAGGAGGAGAGAGGACATATAATAGTAAGTAGAAGAAGACAGAAGACGAAAAAGATGAAAAAGAAGAATAAGAAGAGAAAGAAAAGGAGAAGAAGTAAAAGACAAATAACTAGAAGAAGAACTAGAAAAAAAAGAACAAGGAGAAGAAAAAGAAGAACAAGAACTAGAACAAGAAGAAAATGAACTAGAGGAAGAAGAGGAAGAACAAGGAGAAGAAGAAGTAGAAGACGGACAACTAGAACAAGAAGAAGGAGAAGAAGGATAACAAGAAGAAGAAGAAGAAGAAGAAGAAGAAGAAGAGGAAGAAGAAGAAAAAGAGGAAGAAGAAGAAGAAGAAGAAGGATAACAAGAAGTAGAAGTAGAAGAAGTAGAAGAAGAAGAAGAAGAAGAAGAAGAAGGATAACAAGAAGAAGAAGAAGAAGAAGTAGAAGAAGAAGGATAACAAGAAGTAGAAGAAGTAGAAGAAGAAGTAGAAGAAGAAGAAGAAGAAGAAGAAGGATAACAAGAAGAAGAAGAAGAAGAAGAAGAAGAAGAAGAAGAAGAAGAAGAAGAAGAAGTAGAAGAAGAAGGAGAAGAAGGATAACAAGAAGAAGAAGAAGGAGAAGAAGAAGGAGAAGAAGGATAACAATAAGAAGAAGAAGAAGAAGAAGAAGGAGAAGTAGTAGAAGTAGTAGAAGTAGAAGTAGTAGAAGTAGAAGAGGAAGAAGAAGAAGAAGAAGAAGAAGTAGAAGTAGAAGAAGAAGAAGTAGAAGAAGAAGTAGAAGAAGTAGAAGAAGAAGAAGAAGAAGAAGAAGAAGAAGAAGCCACAGAAACAGCAGAAGTAATCAGCTGTTAAGATCTTGTTTTAAACATTACATCTCAGTGTAATTAGAGTCATTTGTGTTGTTCATATTCAACCCTTCACAGCATCACTTCATCAACACCTCATCATCACAAACAGACTGTATAATGATCCAATGTTACATGAGACAGGAACACAACCAGTTCAATGAATGATATTAAATGTGAGGAATGAACAAATATTCATGGTGTTTTTACTGCTCTTAACCCTTTATTGGGCAAATGATTATATTTGGTAACTTCTGTAAATATCCCCAAATATCCTTCCTTCCTTCCTTCCTTCCTTCCTTCCTTCCTTCCTTCCTTCCTTCCTCCTGTCCTTCCTTCCTCCTGTCCTTCCTTCCTTCCTACTTTCGTTCCTTCCTTCCTTCCTTCTTTCCTTCCTTCCATCCTTCCATCATTCCTTCTTTCCTTCCTTCCTCCCTTCCTTCCTTCCCTCTTTCCTTCCTGTCGTCTTTTCCTTCTTTCATTCTATCCTTTCTTTCTTTCTTTCTTTCCTTATTTTTCTTTCTTCCGTCCTTCCTTCCCTCTTTCCTTCCTGTCTTCTTTTCCTTCTTTCCTTCTATCCTTTCTTTCTTTCCTTATTTTTCTTTCTTCCGTCCGTCCTTCCCTCTTTCCTTCCTGTCTTCCATCATTCCTTCCTTCCATCATTCCTTCCTTCCTTCCTTCCTTCCTTCCTTCCTCTCTTCCTTCAATGTGTGTCCTATAAAGGGTTAAATGTACACATGGGTTGGATTTGAGCCTGGACTGTAAAGATCAATCACAAATTTATCTTAAATCTTAAAGTAGACATAACATGTTTGTGCTTTTCTGTCATGTATATACAGTGATGATGCTGGATGTTAAACATGCTCAACACTTGAAGTTAATGCATGTAAAAATATCACCTTTAAGTCAAAAACCATGGCTTCAACCTGCTCTGAATGCTAAGTTTATAAAGTTACCTCGACTAGAGAGAGAGACAGGAGCTAAAACAGCCTGTTAATAGACAGAGGCTGAACTGAGCAGCTGCATAAAGGGCCAGTAGAAGATAAATAAGGAGTTTTTAACTGGAAATCATGCAAAGATATTCCAGTAGAGACTCAGAATATTAATAAAGAGATGGAGATGTGCAGAATATGTCCTCTTTAACCCTTAAACAGGCAGGAATGGAAAATGAGATGTAAAAATCATAATTTGATGTTACTAGTTATGTCATTTGCACCTAACGTAAAATATTTCCACTCATATTTTTAATATATTTTGGATTTTATGAGTTGTGTCTCCACCAGGATGTGTTGCCCTTATTAAGGCATACAATGGTGATAATGGTAAAAACACTTAAATGTGATATTTAACATAGTAAAGTGAAACATTCTGCTCATTAATATTAGTTTATAAACTGATTTTTATAATTTTATAACTACCACAAGCTTCAATTCTACCAATATAAGGCTCATATACATTTAAACAACCACCTTAACTAATCATGCTCCTTAAAGAGTCTGTATCTCCTGCTGCACGCTGCCTGTTTAAGGGTTAAAAGCTGAATTAGAGTAATATCTTATTGAACGCCACATGAAATGCTTTAGTATCCTGATTAAAATACTTTTTTTTTTTATGATTGTGAAGCTGGTTCTTTATATTTGATGATGCATATTTAGAAATATGTTCAGATTTGCTTGATAAAAACAGTTGCAGTACTGCATTTACACCACCGGGTGGCAGCAAACATGGTGAGTATGTTTCCACCTGGGGCAGAGTTATACAAATAGCCCCACCCTGAACATCCAGCCTGTATAAAGGAGAGTGCTGCATCCTCCGGCTGAATCAAACTCAGGACTCCTTCTTTTCATACGTGTTTTTTTTGTTTTTTTGTCTTCAGATTTGCTCTACTGACGCGTGCACAGTTAAGTAGAGTAGTGCAAAGAAAGAGAGCACGCAACCTCTTTCACTCTGTTCATTCATTCAAAGCTCTGCCTGCAGCTGCAACACACTCTGCTGTTACTATTCCTGTCAAACTCTGCTTTAATGCACATTACACACTCTGTGCAGCATACACACACACACACACACACACACACACACACACACACACACACACACACACACACACGCACACATACCATTAGTCGCAGCATGTGGCTTCCCTAGCTCACACTCTCTCCCTCTCTCTCTCTCTCTCTCCCTCCCCCTCTCTCTCTACCTCTCTCTCTCCCCCCTCTCTGACTTTCTCTCTCCCCCCCTCTCTCTCTCTCTCTCTGTGTGTCTCTATCTCTCTCTGTGTCTCTCTCTCTCTCTCTCCCCTCTCTGACTTTCTCTCTCCCCCCCCTCGCTCTCCCTCTCTCTCTCTCTCCCTCTCTCTCCCCCTCTCTCTCTCTCCCCCCCCTCTCTCTCCCTCTCTCTCTCTCCCTCTCTCTCTCTCTCTCTCACACTCGCTGAGGCTCGCTCGCCCTCAGTTGGTGGCTGCTGAGTGTGTGTTGGACTGAGCGTTCAGATGATGAGAGGAAGCTGAGAGAGCAGCGATGTGCAGGAGGAAGAGGAGGACGACAAGCAGCGTTCGTTTAATCCGGGAATAAAAAAAAAACAAACTCCTCCAATCCAGCTTCTGGTTTTAACAACGACTCGTCCAGATTTAAACTTCAACGAGGAAGAAACGAGGATTTATTGGCTTTATTTATTAAGTCGAGACCAATTTCTGTCCTTGAAGAAAAAAAAAATCAGTGTTTTTTTTCTGGGCTCCAGATTTTAAACGACTAATCCAGATTGTGGTTTAATAAAAGAAGAACTTTGTGATCTGGATTTTCAGCTTCTTTTCTGCAGATGAAGGAGAAGAAGAACAGTTTCTCTCCTCTTTCTCTGTTTGGAGACTGAAGCAGCAGAGCAGATGGTGAGCGGCGTGTGTGTGTGTGTGTGTGTGTGTGTGTGTGTGTGTGTGTGTGTGTGTGTGTGTGTGTGTGTGTGTGTACATACTTTATGTACTGTATGTAAAAGTGAGTGTTTGCATTTAAACTACATGGACAGAAATAAGTGGACACTCTTAGTCTACTTTTAGTCTAGGTTTATTTTTTCCTCGTTTGACTCCATTAAAGTTAAATGAAGGGAAATCTTACCACAACACACCAGACATATAACTAATGATTATTCTAATTATTAATTACTCTACAGATTCATTTCTTCACCAAAAATTAAAAGGTTTTGTCTAAAATATGCCAGGAAACAGAGAAAAACTTGAAACTTGCTTTAAAAACGAGTCTTCTTAATGAATTGATCTCTCTTCTTTCAAATCAACTAATCGGCTCATATTTTAGACAGTTTTAGCTTCAGCATGACTTCTCCTTCACCCCCCCCCCCCCATCCAACACTTTTGAGGTGATGTTGGACGCTAACTTCGAGTTCGGCTTCATCATCAAACATCAGTGCAGGACCTTGCTGATGCCAAGATCCAACATCTGGAGGCAAGAGTGAAGGAAGCTGGGTGTCCACATACTTTTGACCATGTAGTATATAAGAGTGTGTGTGTGTGTGTGTGTGTGTGTGTGTGTGTGCTTTTAAAATAGAGACTGTAAAAGCTTGTGGGAGTGAGCTTGTGTGCGTGTGTGTGTGTGTGTGTGTTGTTTATTCTCTCGTCCTGCCTCCGCTGTTGGATGCGGCAATGTGTTTGTGCTCTCGGCCTTTTTGGACCGAACGCTCGACTGCCTCGATCTCAGGCTGTTTGGAGGAAAAGTGCAGCCACGGGAGGGGGGGGGGGGGGGGGGGGGGCTGACTGTCAGAGGCCATTAAGCAGCTAGCAGGACTCCACGTTAAAGCCCAGGAAACTGGAGCGATGCACTGCAGATGAAGCAGGGAACATCACATCGGCAGGACTTCAATGACAAAAATCTGAACTGCAGAGTTTTTTTTTTTAATTGAGATAATAGTCCAAAAACAACTTTTCCCACATAGAAGAAACCAGGAGGCTGAAAAATCCCTGAACCATCTGGTAAACCATTAAAATCTTATGAGCTCATCTGGTCAGGAAGGTTTTTTTTCTCAGTCGTATTTCGCCCATGAAAAATATTTCCAACCAACACAGAAGGTGTGAAAGCTGTTATGAGGGACAGTAAACTTAAAGCAGCTCTAATCAATATTTTTACAACCCTGCCTGGGCTGTCAGCGCGTAATGTGATGGTCGTGTCTCACAGTAATGAACCTACAGAGAGTTATCAGTGACTCTGCAGCTCCTCTCGGCTTTACGGAGCTTCATAGTGACTTCTTTACTGTTTTTGGTTCACTCTCAGCACTCTCATAGCTCTACACTTCCTGCTCAGCACCAAACAGCAAACAGACACAGTTAGTAAACCAAGCAGGTAGTTCCAGATCTGAGAAGTGGAGCCAATGCAGTACTTAAACCTGCATTCTCTCTAATGGCCAGCAGGGGGCGACTCTACTGGCTCCAAACTGATTTGACTTCTCACTTGATTCATTACCTCAGTAAACAGTTTCCTTATGACTTTATAAACTCAATCAGTAGTTTCAAGTCTTCTTCAACACAGCATGATGTTCATTTTGTAAATTATGGCTCCATTTAGAGTAAAATAGACGATAAAGCAGCGTATGATTAAGTGCTATATTTGGACCCAAGGGGATTTCCTCCCCAGCTCCACACTTTCGTCTAAATATGGTCACTTCTGGCTCCAAAAAAAAAAACCCAAGATGGTGACGGGTCAAAAAGTCAAACTCAAGGCTTCAAAATGGGAGTCCGCAAACCAACAGGTGACGTCACCGTGGCTACGTCCATTATTTATATTGGTTCACTCTCAGCGCTCTCATAACTCTACACTACCTGCGCAGCACCAAACAGCAAACAGACAGTTGGTAGACCAAGCAGGTACTTCCTGATCTGAGAAGTGGAGCCAATGCAGTATAGTGACTTAAAGCTGCTTTCTCTCTAATGGCCAGCAGGGGGCGACTCTACTGGCTCCAAACTGATTTTACTCCTCACTTGATTAATTTATTACCTCAGTAAACAGTTTCCTTATGAGTTTATAAACTCAATCAGTAGTTTCAAGTGTTGTTTGATACAGCATGATGTTCATTTTGTAAATTATGGCTCCATTTAGAGTAAAATAGACGATAAGGCAGCGTATGATTGGCTCCCCCTTTAGCTTCACACTTATCTAAATATGGTCACTTCTGGCTCCATAAAAACCCCAAGATGGTGACGGGTCAAAAAGCCAAACTCGAGGCTTCAAAATGGGAGTCCGCAAACCAACAGGTGACGTCACTGCGGCTACGTCCATTATTTATACACTGTGGCTGTGCTGTGGACTGCTAATGGAGCATTTAGCAGCTAAAGAGCCAGATATTTCCCTCAGGAGTTGGCAGAGAGTAAACACAGAGCTAAAAGAGAGAGAATATTTAAACACGACTCTAAATGAATGATCATGTTAATCAGTAGCTGCTGGATGTGGAAGTAAACAACTGATTGCCAATAGAGCACAAGAGTTAGAACAGCATAGATGTCTTGTTGTTGGACCTAAATATGTCCACCAGGAAAACCACGATGGTTACCAGCTAACGTCTGAAGCTTGTACTGTACTGTATGTTTACTATTACTAATATCATTAAAGTGCTTTAAATGAAAGCTTCAACTGAGCAGCAGATGTGTGATGATGACACAACAGCTGAAGCAGAAAACAGAGCAGAGTGAGCAGGTTGGTAGTGGTTAGGAGACGGGGGTTGGGGATGGGTGGTGGGGGGTGGGGGGTTTCTGTGGGACCAGTTGTTCCAACACCATCTGGACTCCCGAACAGGCAACTGTCCCGCTAACAGATTGAAATGACAGTTTTTAATCTGTGGCTCGTCGCTACTGTGTGGGCAGCGTCTAATCTGCCTGATGGCGCTTTTGACAAGCTGTTTGCTGTCAAAACATCCATAATAATTAATTCCTTCTCTTCACTTCCTACAGTAAGAGATGTAATATTACATAATGTTGTTGTGTTGTCCTGCAGAAGGAAACATACAGTTTGGATTTGGAGCAACAGAAAACCATGCGTTATAAGTCACTACACTAAATTGATTCTTTTAACAGGATCTGGGCTTTTTCAGTGAAACACAGTACTCAGAAAATCAATCACAGTGATGCGATTTCTGTGTGATAAGTAGAGCTGGCTATAGCGATGAAATACGTCTCTAGCACTACCAAAACTTTAGATGTTTGGTCAGATATTTAAAACTGAAACAAGCCCCTCCTGGCAGCAGGTTCACAGGTGTTCAGAGAAGTCTGTGTGCTTGTTTCTTTTAGACTTTTACCAACATGAACATATATTTTCAATTTTTATTGTTTTGAGTCCTCCTGAAGAAGAGCTGGATCAGGAAGGACGACATGAATATCACAATCTATCGGATGTTTTAATCACTCAAGAAGAAGTCTAAGCCAAAGTCAGAGCATTTTGGTGCTAATCTATCTGGTAGATGTTGAGATATTTCACAGAAACATTGTAACTTGCTTGATATAAAATCAAACCTGTAGTTAGTTCGCTCTGGATCGGTGGATGAGCCGGTAAACTTGGTTCAATTTCTTTTGTACAAGGAAAAACCAAAGTAATGTATCTGTAAGTTATCAGGATTCATCTATGTCCCTAAAAACTTTAATGGAAATCAATCAAATCGCTATTGAGACATTCAACTCTCGAACAAAGCGAACCAAACAACCAACAAAGAGTCAGTGATGATTTCTGCTAGGCATGGGCCGATATGTAATGACAGTGTGAGGGGTTGTGATACTCTACCACCTGAGGGATTTCTGACCAGCACTTCCTGTATTTGACCAGACAAAAAACAGCTCATACCTTAGGAACGGTATGACAGAATATTTGGCGGTCTACTTATGAGGTATTGAAAAACACCTAATACGTAGGCTGGTAATCAATCAGAGAGAAAAAACATTTAAGTTTAGGGCTGTATTTAACTATTATTTCATTATTGATTCATCTACAAGAAAACAGTGAAAAATGCCTTTTATAATATCTCAGTCAGAAGTCTTTAAATGTCTTATTTTGTCTGAAAAACAGCCCAAAACCCAAATATACGACTAAGAAAAGCACTAAATCATCACATCTGAGAAGCTAAAAGCAGCAAATTATTCCTTAAAAATGACAATTATTCAATTATTAAAATAGCTGGCAATTCATTTTCTGTCACCCAACCAATCAATGAATATACCAATCATTACAGCTCTATTTAAGTTACATCTTATAAGTTACTCAAGATAAAAACATCACTTATACATCACACTACAGTCTCTACAAAAGAGTCAAAGATCGTTCTCGCCCTAGAAAGCTTTCATCAGTTGGTACATTTACTGATAAACCTGCCGTGTAAAGTTTGAGTTGAGGTGGATCTGACTGCTGGATCTCACTGTGCTCTTAAAAGTCACCAAGTCCACAGAAAGAGACGCCAAGTATGGGGCAAGAGAAGAAGAAAGGATGGATGAAAAGAGAAGAGAGAGAGAGAGAGAGAGACGGTGGATTGCAAGGAAATCAGCCTGGAGCAACTTCAGCTCAGTGATGAACAGAAGACGACACACCAGCACCTACGTTTGCTTTTGTTTCGGCCCTCGACTGAAAGCTGCACGTGTGTTTATAAGAGATGGGAGCTCCGTCATAGTGTACATTAATCCCCAAAGTAACACTCTCTAGATGAAAATGTCACTGTGGATTTTGCGTTTTATCATTGGTCTGAAGGATTTATGTAAAGCGAGCTCACGTTCGTCTGTAAATCCGTCTGCTGACACGATTCGACGTCCATCTGTTGTTACGGCCATGAGAGGCAGCGAGGGGTCAGAGGTCGTCCTCTCTATAAGACACTCTGAGGTCTTATAAAGGCTACGCTCATCCTCTTACGAGCTGCTGTAGACGATCTAATGTGACTGACAGATGTCTATCAACTCTCTTCTTCATTGTTATTTGTGTTCACGTGTTAGTTACAAACATATACCTGTCTATGCTTTCTTTAAAGTCTGTGTAAAGTCAGAATAAATATGTGTTCTGAGTTTGACATACCACAGAAAAGTGTGTTGTTAACCACCCTGCCAAATTTGAATGATTAAAAAAAATCGCCAAATATATGAAATTAGGCTTCAAAGTTGTGTAAAAATCAGCCTCTTTCTCTGCTCCCAAACGCTGAAGCCCCGAAGGAAGGAAAGGAAGGAAGGATGGAGGAAATAAGGAACGAGGGAGGGAGAAAGGAAAAGAGGAAGGGAAGAAAGAAGGTAGGGAGGAAGGAAAGGAAGGAAGGAAGGAAGGAAGGAAGGAAGGAAGGAAGGATATTTTGGGATATTTACAGAAGTTACCAAATATGATTATTTGCCCAATAAAGGGTTAAATTAGAGATGCTGGTCAATGTGTTCCACCAAAAAGTACAAACACTAAATAATTGAGCAAAACAAAAACCAGGGCTCCAAAATAAGAAAGCAGCAGTGATCTGGTGGTTGAAGCTTTAAAACATAAATAACACAAATATATGCGTAATAATTGGCTCCTACAGCACTGTAATCTGTTGACTGGTGATTTGCAGATCAAAAAGATGTCTGTGTAACCCGGAGGATGAAACCAGGCGAAAACTGCTTCTGTGACATTTAAATTACTACATGTCAGCACAAAGTTCCTTGGTCCTTGTGACACACTGAAATAAAGTCGTGAATAAAATCTGTTGGGACAAAATGTTTGTATGTGAGCTAGAAGTCTAACATGTGCATGAGTAAAGACCATAGACTGTATATAGAAATGGACGTAACATCCGTGACGTCACCCATTGGTTTGTGGACTGCTGCTCGGAAGCCAATAGTTTCTAATCTAGGCAGCGCCATCTTGAAAATTTCAGGTGCATGCTGGGAAAAATAAAAACATGGATTCTACTTATATGGGCATGAGGCGGAGTCATGGACGGACGTATGGGCGGGACCAACGGCAGAGCGGGGAGGTTGCTATGGTTGCGAGGGCTGGATCTCGAGGATATTGATCAATCAACCTGTCAATCAGGACGTAGCCACACCCTAATGCATACCCTGCTTTATCGTCACATATAAAATCAGGGAGGCCAAAATGTCCCAAATGAACATCATACTGCATTGAAGAAGGCTTTAAACTAGCGATTGAGACCATAAACACATTTTGAAAACGTTTACTGAGGTTAGAAATCAAGTGAGAAGTTGGTGAATTCTCCATTGACTTGTATAGAGACGGTCGCCCCCTGGTGGCCTTTTGATAAAATGCAGTTCTAAGTTACTTCCTGGTTGGCTTCTTTTCAGAGGACAGGAACTCCCCGCCTGGTAAGGACGCCCAAATCAACCAATCACACCAACCCGATCCTGAACCAAACCGATTCTGTCAGGATGCCAATTTGACACAGACGAATGTATACGAATATAAAACAGCTATTTAACCCTCCTGTTGTCCTCAGGTCAAGGAAGGGAGGAAAGAAGGAAGGAAGGCAGGAAGGAAGGAAGGAGGGAGGGTGGAAGGAAGTAAGGAGAGAAGGAAGGGAGGAAGGAAGGAAAGGAGTAAGGAGGGAGGAAAGAAGGAAGGAAGGAAGGAAGGAGGGAGGAAAGGATGAAGGAAGGTGAGGAGGAATGAAGGAAGGGAGGAAGGAAGGAAGGAAAGGAGTAAGGGAGGGAGGAAAGGAGTAAGGAGGGAGGGAGGGAGGAAGGAAGGAGAGAAGGAAGGGAGGAAGGAAGGAAAGGAGTAAGGAGGCACACAATTTGAGACCCTGAGGCACCATCTGTCCTCCCTCCCTCCTACTTTTCTTCCTTCCTCTGTTTCCTCCCTTCCTTCTTTCCTTCCTCCATCCCAATTTCTTCCTTCCTTCTGTCCTTCTTTCCTTCCCTCCTTTCCTTCCTTTCTTCCTCCTACCTTTCTTTCCTTCTTCCTCCCTTCCATCCATCCATCATCCTTCCTTCCTTCCTTCCTCCCTCTTTTCCTTCCTTTCTTTCTCCCTCCCTCCTACTTTCCTCCCTCTTTCCTACTTTCCTTCCTTCCTTCCTTCTTTCCTTCCTCCATCCCAATTTCTTCCTTCCTTCTGTCCTTCTTTCCTTCCCTCCTCCCTCCTTTCCTTCCTTCCTTCCTTCCTCCTACCTTTCCTTCCTTCTTCCTCCCTTCCATCCATCCATCCATCCTTCCTTCCTTCCTCCCTCTTTTCCTTCCTTTCTTTCTCCCTCCCTCCTACTTTCCTCCCTCTTTCCTACTTTCCTTCCTTCCTTCCTTCTTTCCTTCCTTCTTTCCTTCCTCCATCCCAATTTCTTCCTTCCTTCTGTCCTTCTTTCCTTCCCTCCTCCCTCCTTTCCTTCCTTCCTTCCTTCCTCCTACCTTTCCTTCCTTCTTCCTCCCTTCCATCCATCCATCCATCCTTCCTTCCTTCCTCCCTCTTTTCCTTCCTTTCTTTCTCCCTCCCTCCTACTTTCCTCCCTCTTTCCTACTTTCCTTCCTTCCTTCCTCCCTTCCTTCTTTCCTTCCTCCATCCCAATTTCTTCCTTCCTTCTGTCCTTCTTTCCTTCCCTCCTCCCTCCTTTCCTTCCTTTCTTCCTTCCTCCCTCCTTTCCTTCCTTCTTCCTCCCTTCCATCCATCCATCCTTCCTTCCTTCCTTCCTCCCTCTTTTCCTTCCTTTCTTTCTCCCTCCCTCCTACTTTCCTCCCTCTTTCCTACTTTCCTTCCTTCCTTCTGTCTGTCCTCCCTCCCTCCCTCCCTCCTTCTCTCTTTCTTTCCTTCCTCTCTTTCCTCCCTTCCTTCTTTCCTAATAATCATAATTCACACAACTCCAAAAAAAAAAAAAAGGTGACATCACTAAAAAACTTGACGGCTTTTAAGCTTTTAAAGCAAACAACCAACAGCGTGGTGAGAGTAGTCTAAACCTCCAGACACCCTGAGGACCACAAGAGCACTTAGCGCTGTCTACTCAAAAAGAGGATTTTCTTGTGAACATCATAGTTTGCACTTTTGATGATGTAAAACTAGTCTCCCTCCTTCCATAAGTCCTCCTAGTGTCTTCCTCCATCCCTCCATCCCTCCATCCCTCCATCCTCTACCTCAGAGGTGTCAAACTCATTTTCATTCAAGGGTCACATACAGACCAGTTTGATCTCATGTGGGCCGGATCATTAAAAAGATGGAGGGAAGGAAGGAAGGAAGGAAGAAGGGAAGGAAAAGAAGACACAAAGGAAAGATGGAAGGAACAAAGGAAAAAAGACAGGAAGAAAGGGAGGGAGGAAGGACCGAAGAAAGGAAGGAAGGAAGGGAGGAAGGAAGGAAAATAAGACAGGAAGGAAAGAAGGAAAAAAGAAAGACAGGAAGGACAGAAGGAAAGGACAGATGGAAGGAAAAGAAGACACAAAGGAAAGATAGTAAGAATGAAGGAAAAAAGAAAGGAAGAAAGGGAGGGAGGAAGGACAGAAGGAAGGACAGATGGAAGGAAGGAAGAAAGGGAGGAAGGAAGGAAAAGAAGGAAGGAAGGACAGAAGGAAGGACATATGGAAGGAAGGAAGAAATGGAGGAAGGAAGGAAAGAATACAAAAAGAAAGAAAGAAAGAAAGAAAGAAAGAAAGAAAGAAAGAAAGAAAGAAAGGGAGGAAGGACTGAAGAAAGGAAGGAAGGAAGGAAGGGAAGGAAGGAAAACAGACAGGAAAGAAAGTGGGCCGGATCGGATCCCTCGGCAGGCCGGTTCTGGCCCACGGGCCGCATGTTTGACACCCTTCCTCTACCTGCATTGCAATTTCTCTAGTTTTTTTGTAATGTCAGTCGTGGCCTGAAGGCACTTTCCTCCTCCTCTTCCTCCTCCTCCTCCTCCTCCTCCTCCTCCTCCTCCTCCTCCTCCTCTCTCACGCACTCTGCAGCAGAGTGACTGGCATCTTTGTGCCAACTTAACAAAAGAAACACCTGCAACAAAAGGAGGACCTTGAGGCAGCGTTTTCTCTCGCTCTTTTATAAGCAGCTTCAAACGGATGATGGAGTGACGGCACTTTTCTTTTTTTCCCCTCTTGTGGCTTTATCTCTTGTGCACACTCCAACCCCTCCCGTCCCCCCCCCCCCCTCCTCCTCCTCCTCCCTCCCTTCTGTCCCTGCTTGTATAACCGAGCGCCCAAAAAGCTTCCACATATAAAAGAGAAGATGGAGAAAAGGGAACTAAATCATCCAAACAATAACAACATTTCTTTTTGATTGTACGAGTGAAACAATGCTGATGCTGATGCTGCGCTGTATCTGCGGCGCGTGGGCGTTAAAGAGGACAGAAGTTGGCATTGACTTCTTCTCCGGTGTTTGTGTTGCCGGATGAAAAACACAGAGGATTATTTGACTTCATCATGAAGCTCCTTGTGTGTTCTCTCTGAGCCAGAAAGAATAAAAAAAAAAGGATTGAGGACAAGAGAAATGATGTGTGTTACAGCTCAACTCAGGCCTGTAATGCTAATATACTGTAGATCAGCTCTGCTAGAGTCTAAGCTGTTGGGTGTTTTTTCTTTTTTTCTTTTTTTTTTTTTTAATCTGTCCATACTCTACGCTTCAGTTAATCTTGCATATTGCGCGTTGCACTCTTTGTGGTGGCTGAGAGGTTTTTTGGAGAAACAGGCTTGTGATGAGAAAATCTGCAGTCTGAATCCCAGGACCAGCTGGAAAGTAGGAAAAAGCAACGGAGGGAAAAAACGAGTAAATCTCTCGTCTCCTACCAACCAAACGAGATGAGTGAAAGTGAACGGCACACGGAGCTGAAAGAGAGCAAAGTGAATCTAAACAAAGCTCACAAAGGATTATCAGTTTTACAGTAAGAGCAGTGAAGTGGGACGAGTTATTTTTTTTAATCATCCCAGGATTCAGACTGAAACTCCAGTTCATTTTATCGCTTTCCATAGACCATTAGGTGACTGACAGTTGGTGCTCTGCTGGTTGAATCACCATAGGACTGGGCGATATGACCAAAATCTCATATCCTGATATACGTCATTTAATATCCTGATAACGATATCTATCCCGATATAACACATCCATCCTTTGAGTGGATTTAATTACATTACTCTCCTTTGATTTTTACTCCTGAAGCTTGTGATACACTTACAGTAGACGATATGTACTGTATATCATCATGGAGTTGTAAGGAAACTCAAAAAGGTGCATACTTTTCCTTATATTTATATGTTATAATAACGGATGCTCATATTAAAATGTGGCCCAAGTGTCAAATAATGAGGTAAATGTTTGCAGAAGAATTTAATCACATAGTGTAACCTGTTGATCTGAGCGTAGGACAATAAAGTGTTCGAATTTTCAATCTCGAAAATCCAGTATTGGTGGGGTTTTGGGTTATTTCCTGAAGAAACTGCTACTGAGGCTGATGAATATTGCTCATGGATATTATAAGCTATTTAAGGCGCTGCAACACAGACTATAAGCCAATTTCTCCCGGTGGTCACTTGCGGTATTGCAGCCAAAAATTAGTTGGAAGCGTTGATAGGACATCTCAAACAGCAGAAAAGGTCAATTATGATTGGTTTTATATTTGTAGTGATTTTTAAAAGCTGTCATCACAATGTAAAGTCTGTGGGCCGAGTGGGAAAACACTACTGCACATATTCAGTGGGCTGCATTATATGGAAGCAAACATCTTGCCGTACTCGCCAGCTGAGTGATTCTTGCAGGACTGAATGGGCGCCATATTTGGTCCAATATCCAACTCTTATAATCCATCCTTGGTACTCTAATATTTGGAGCTGTTTACCATATAAATATAAACCTATATTACTGCTGCACTCATCAGAAGACTCATGCATTTCTATGTTAAGAAACACAGAGACAGTCAGGACAAATAATTCCACAACCATTGGCGTTTTTCCACTAAATCAACATCTTCTCCTTTCTTTCTGTCTTTTCTGTTTTCCAGGACGCTCTCCACAGCTGGACGTTGGTGTGAAGTGGCAGAGAGGAGCGAGGACAGCCAGATGCCAGCCTGAAGCTGCAGTAGTGTTGATGTGACAGACATGAAGAACCTGGACCAGTATGGACGAAACCACCTGGAGAGTCTGGGTGAGTCTGGACAGACGCTTCGTCACATTCCCACTATGGAAATTTAACTGATGCTGTACAGCCTTTTCTCACAGAGAGACAGAAATAGATCATTATTCCATCTGTAGACTAAAATATTCTTATGTGCTTCAATGGTCCCAACGGGTGTTAAAGAAGCAGACAGTAACTTGTTTTTCTTCCTAATTTCCATTTTCCATTTGGTGCTGCAGTGTTTGTCGTGACTTCATTCTCTCAAAGTTCAATTTAATCTGCAGAAAAATCTCAGGAAGTCCAAACACTAGAGTTTTTAATTGAACAGAAATGAACTGTCTGAATAAAGAAGTAGTCTCCAGACTCCAATTAAAAGCCAAATTCAGGTAACAGAAGGAAGCAGGTTTGAGTGCAGCATTAAAAACAAAGGAGGTACTTAGTTTTGAAAGAGTTTTAAGTATGCAAATTAAATGCTTGTTAAATGTTTCTTATGTGTTCCAGTCTGTGCAGCTCTGTCCAGTCTGGTGCTGGTTCTACTGGGACTGCTGGGCTCGGTCCACGGCTGTCCCGGTGCCTGCACCTGCTACGGTAACACCACTGACTGCTCTGCTGTCGGCCTCCTCTCTCTGACACCAGTCCTACCGCTGTTGGACCAGGACTCTCTGATCCTCCGCCTACCCCAAAACAACCTCTCCTCACTGGGCATGACGGAGCTGTCCAATCTCAGCAGCCTGGAGATCCTCGATCTTTCCCAGAATCACTTTTCCACCTTGCAGCCCGGCGCTTTCTCAGGTCTGAGTGGTCTGCTCTGGCTTAACCTCTCCACTAACTACCTCGGGGTGCGCTTGATCCTCTCTGATCCCAATAATAGCACAGAGGCCACCCAGGGCTTTAACACAAGTCAAGGAAACACCAGCCTGACCAAGGAGGTTTTCAAGGGGCTTTGGCGGCTACGAGGGCTCGACCTGTCCTCCAATGGCCTCCTGTGGTTGCCTACGGGCCTGCTGGATGGGCTTCAGAGACTCGCCTGGCTGTCCCTGGCCAGCAACCAGCTTGCAGCTTTGGAGAGAGTCACCTTCGAGCCCCTGGTGGGTCTACAGCAGCTCCAGCTGGCGGGAAACCCCTGGGAGTGCGACTGCAAGCTGAGGGACTTCAAGCACTGGATGGAGTGGTTGATTTACAGGGGTGAGCGGGGCTGTGAGCCTGCCTCTTCACATCTCAAATAGTCTGAAGTTGATAGTTTTGGCAGCCGGCTTACAGTGTAATATCGTACCAGAGCAAATCACTTTGTATTTGCAGTCTGTACTTCAAAAGCCGCCTAATCGAGGCAATTAATCTCCGCTCTGCAGGATGGATGTATGCTGAGCTCAGATATCTAAGAATATAATGACCTCCATTTCTCTCAATCCTCCTCTTTTCTTCCCTGTGTCTTTTGTTCCTCGTATCCTCTGCTTTATCTTCACCCTCTCTGTTCTTTTTTTCCCACCCTCTCTTTTATTGTTTCCCCTCTCCCTCCCCTCTCTGTTTTATAGATGGGCAGGTAGATGCGATGCAGTGCAGCCTCCCGGGGGATCTGAAGGGCAGGGACATCCGCAGCGTACCAGCAGAGATGTTCAACTACTGCCTGCAGAGTCCGACCAAGGAGGGCTCATCAGGTTACGCCACCCGGCCTCCCTGCCCGCCCGGGCCGCGTCATCAGCAACGAGGAATGTGTTCGCCAGCGCTACCGACCCGTCAGCGTCCGCCGGGCACACGGCACGCAAATCGTTGCGGGCGTAGTTTGCGGCACGGTTTGCGTCATGATGGTGGTTGCGGCGACTTACGGCTGCGTCTACGCCACGCTGATGGCACGATATCAAAGGGAGATGAAGAACCGTGGCCAGCCTCTGATGGCCGAGTCCGGAGGCGACACTGATCTGGAAGACGGGCAAATGTCATCCCTGACTTCACCGGAAGAGACGCCGCCTAAAGAGGCCTGCGGCATTGTCCACGGGTATCGAATCAGCAGCTTCTGACCCACCGCTGTTTACTGATTTTTCGATGCTTTCAGAGCATTCTGGCTGCTTCTGCTCCTCCACTCTCATCAGTGATGAAAGAAGGTCTGGAGAAACCCCGCAGCTCTGCGATTGAGCATAAAATCTTTGGGCGGGGGCTGATTGTACATCTAATAGACCGGACTTAATTCAGTGAAAGTCCAATGCTGCAGCACTTCTTTTAATGTATGGATGCTCTGTGAATTGTTATTCCCTGCGCTGCATCTCTCAGCCAGCTTTTAAACTCCTGTGAAGCTGCTGTTTGGCACTTCTGCACCTTGACTTCCCTTCATTTAATGTCTCTTTTTTCTGTCTTCTGTAGAAATATGAGTCAACGTTTTCGTTTAAGCCGTCTGTCTTTGTATCTGAGCCCCAAACAAGCACAAGCTCCAAAAAGTACAAAAATGTCTGTGAATCTGTGGGAAAAAATGACACTTCTCCTGGTGTTTGCTGCACAAAATGTATTTCCTCTTTATCAGTTACTTGTGTTTTTTATGTCACCTTTAATATTCCCACTTTGAGAGTTAAGTCTTTGTTCCTCTGTCAGGTTGATGCCCTGTTGAATCCCATCCAAATAACAGATACTCTAAGTTATATGAGTCCTACTGCAGTCAGGGAAATGCTGCTTTAAGCTTCATCACTGAGGTAAACTGCATTCAAACCAATACTAGAGCTGTACCGCCACCTAGTGGACAAGCTTTGACTTACAACAGCTTCCAATCCAGCACAAACAAACTCTAAAGCTCAATGAAACAGTTAAGAGGAAGGACAGATGGAAGGAAAGAGAGGAGATGGAAGGAAGGAAGAGAAGACAGGAAGAAAAGAAGGAAGGAAGGAAATAAGAAGGGGAGGAAGGAAAGACAGACAAAAGGAAGGAGGGAAGAAAGGGAGGAAGGACAGAAAGAGGGAAGGAAGGAAGGAAAGAAAGAAAGACAGATGGAAGGAAAGAAGAAAGGTAGGAAGGAAGGAAGGAAGGAAGGAATGAATGAAGGAAGGAAGGAAGGAAGGAAGGAAAGAAGAAAGGAAGGAAGGAAGGAAAAAGGGAAGGAAGGAAAGACAGACAAAAGGAAGGAGGGAAGAAAGGGAGGAAGGACAGACAGAGGGAAGGAAGGAAGGAAAGAAAGAAAGACAGATGAAAAGGAAAGAAGAAAGGTAGGAAGGAAGGAAGGAAGGACAGATTGAAGGAAAGAAGGAAAGAAGGAAGGAAAGAAAGAAAGACAGATGGAAGGAAAGAAGAAAGGTAGGAAGGAAGGAAGGAAGGACAGATTGAAGGAAAGAAGGAAGGAAGGAAGGAAAGAAAGAAAGACAGATGGAAGGAAAAAAGAAAGGTAGGAAGGAAGGAAGGAAGGAAGAAAGGAAGAAAATAAGGAAGGAAGGAAATAAGAAGGGAAGGAAGGACAGACAGAGGGAAGGAAGGAAGGAAAGAAAGAAAGACAGATGGAAGGAAAGAAGAAAGGTAGGAAGGAAGGAAGGAAGGACAGATGGAAGGAAAGAAGGAAAGAAAGAAAGAAAGACAGATAGAAGGAAAAAAGAAAGGAAGTAAGGAAGGAAGGAAGGAAGGAAGGAAAGAAGGAAGGAAGGAAGGAAGGAAGGAAGGAAGGAAGGAAGCTTTGATCCACAACAGCTTCCAATCCAGCACAAACAAACTCTAAAGCTCAATGAAACAGAAAACAACTTCAGTCCCAACAAAGCAAAGTAGAAACTATGAAATGCAGATGGTCAATATTTCATGTAACCTCCAAATGTGTGTTTTAATTTATTATTTTTTGTCCACATTTTCTGTAAAAAGCACATGAACAATGGTCTCAAATAAAACTCAAGGACTGTTAATCATGCCTAAAATAATAAACTCTATATTTATCTAAACTGTATTTTTCTTATTTTTGCCAAACAAACATCCAGCCACACAAAAATGAAGTTGACATGATCGCAAATTCACTTTTTCCACAAAAAAAGGACCATTAAAAAGATGGAAGGGAAGAAGGAAGGGAGGAAGGAAGGAAGGAAGCAGAGATGGAAGGAAAGAAAGACAGATGGAAGGAAGGAAGAGAAGACAGGAAGAAAAGAAGGAAGGAAGGAAGAGAAGACAGGAAGAAAAGAAGGAAGGAAGGAAATAAGAAGGGAAGGAAGGACAGACAAAAGGAAGGAGGGAAGAAAGGGAGGAAGGACAGACAGAAGGAAGGAAGGAAGGAAAGAAAGAAAGAAAGGTAGGAAGGAAGGAAGGAAGGAAGGAAGGAAGGAAGGAAGAGAAGACAGGAAGAAAAGAAGGAAGGACAGACAGAAGGAGGGACAGAAGGAAGGTAGGAAGGAAGGAATGAAGGGAAGAAAGGCAGATGGAAGGAAGGAAGGAAGAGAAGACAGGAAGAAAAGAAGGAAGGAAGGAAATAAGAAGGGAAGGAAGGAAAGACAGAAAAAAGGAAGGAGGGAAGAAAGGGAGGAAGGACAGACAGAAGGAAGGACAGAAGGAAGGTAGGAAGGACAGAGAGAAGGAAGGAAGAAAATAAGAAGGGAAGGAAGGAAAGACAGGCAGAAAGAAGGAAGGAAGGAAGGAAGGACAGACAGAAGGAAGGAAAAGAACACAGGAAGGAAACTGGACCGGAATGCAACCCTCAGCGGGCCGGTTCTGGCCCACGGGCCGCATGTTTGACACCCGCGTATTATCTTTACGCACATTTGAAAGATGCAAACCTCAGTAAGCTGCGTTAGTAGATCAGCTTTCCTTCCTTCCATCTGTCCATCCTCCCTCCCTCTTTCTCTCCTCCCTTCCTTCCTTCCTTTCCTTCCTTCCATCTGTTCTTCCTCCCTCCCTCCTTCTCTCCTCCCTTCCTTCTTTCCTTCCTCCGTCCTTCCTTCTTTCCTTTCCTTCCTTCCATCTGTTCTTCCTCCCTCCCTCCTTCTCTCCTCCCTTCCTTCTTTCCTTCCTCCATCCCCCTTTCTTCTTCCTTCCTTCCTTCTTTCTTCCCTTCCTCCATCCCTCCTTCTCTCTTTCCTTCTTCCCCCCTACTTTCCTTCCTTCCTTCTTTCCTCCGTCCTTCCTTCCTTTCCTTCATCCCTCCTTCCTTCCCTTCCTTCCTTCCTTCCTTCTTTCCATCCTTCCTTCCTCCCTTCCTCCCTTCCTTTCAATGAATGTCCTATAAAGGGTTAATAAATCAGACCCTAAGCAAAGAGTCAGAGTTTAGGGTATTGAGACTCACCCCCAGCCATGGCCGTCCTCCCTTCAGATGAAACCGTCACCGCCGTCGTCGCCACAACGAACTTTACGCCTGCTGTGAGAGAATCAACTTTATTAAAGATGAACCGATTAACTCTCCTGTTGTCCTCAGGTCAAGGAAGGACAGGAGGAAGGAAGGGAGGAAGGAAGGAAAGGAGTAAGGATGAAAAAAGGAAGGAATTTAGTGGAGAAGGAAGGAAGGAAGGAAGGAAGGAAAGAAAGGAGTAAGGAAGGAAGGAAGGAAGGGAGGAAGGAAGGAAAGGAGTAAGGACGAAAAGAGGAAGGAATTTAGTGGAGAAGGAAGGATGGAAGGAAGGAAGGAAGGAAGGAAGGAAGGAAGGAAAGAAAGGAGTAAGGAGGGAGGGAGGGAGGACAGGAGGAAGGAAGGAAAAGAGTAAGGAGGCAGGGAGGGAGGAAAGGAGGGAGGAAGGAAGGAAGGAAAGGATTAAGGACGAAAAGAGGAAGGAATTTAGTGGAGAAGGAAGGATGGAAGGAAGGAAGGAAGGAAGGAAGGAAGGAAGGAAGGAAGGAAGGAAGGAAAGGAGTAAGGACGAAAAGAGGAAGGAATTTAGGAGAGAAGGGAGGAAGGAAGGAAGGAAGGAAGGAAGGAAGGACGGAAGGAAGGAGGTAAAGGAGTAAGGATGAAAAGAGGAAGGAATTTAGTGGAGAAGGAAGGATGGAAGGAAGGAAGGATGGAAGGAAGGAAGGAAGGAAGGAAGGAAGGAAGGAAGGAAGGAAAGGAGTCAGGACGAAAAGAGGAAGGAATTTAGGAGAGAAGGGAGGAAGGAAGGAAGGAAGGAAGGAAAGAAAGGAGTAAGGAGGGAGGGAGGGAGGACAGGAGGAAGGAAGGAAAGGAGTAAGGAGAGAGGGAGGGACGAAAGGAGGAAGGAAGGAAGGAAAGGATTAAGGACAAAAAGAGGAAGGAATTTAGTGGAGAAGGAAGGATGGAAAGAAGGAAGGAAGGAAGGAAGGAAGGAAGGAAGGAGGTAAAGGAGTAAGGATGAAAAGAGGAAGGAATTTAGTGGAGAAGGAAGGATGGAAGGAAGGAAGGAAGGAAGGAAGGAAGGAAGGAAGGAAGGAAGGAAAGGAGTCGGGACGAAAAGAGGAAGGAATTTAGGAGAGAAGGGAGGAAGGAAGGAAGGAAGGAAGGAAAGAAAGGAGTAAGGAGGGAGGGAGGGAAGAAAGGAGGGAGGAAGGAAGGAAGGAAAGGAGTATGGAAGGATGGAAGGATGGAAGGATGGAAGGGGGAGGGAGCAAAGAAAGAAGGGTGGAGGGGAAGAAGGAAGGAAAAATTAAAGAAAGAGGGATGAAGGAAAGAAAGAAGGAACAGTCAAAAGAGAGACGGGGTCAATTTGACCCGGGAGGACGATACGAGGGTTAAGAGATGATAATAATGTAACTGGAGAAGAAGGGAGGAAGGAAGGAAGGAAGGAAGGAAGGAAGGAAGGAGGGTTCAGAGACGGACCTTTGTCGCTGACGGGATAGTAGAAGAAGATCCCGGGAGTGTTTTCCACAGCCAGCCGGTACCACAGCGGGAAGTGATCGATGGTGAACAGGTTGTCTTTATCGGCCGGAGTCAGGAACTTCCTGTTGAGTTCAAAATAAAGTGTGAAGCTCTGTGAATGTGATGAAAGAGCTCCAGACTACTGAAATGTGACTGAAAGCTGCAGACTACACTTTTTTTAACCTCAACATGTACTATACTGTTCATATTCTGACTGGTAATTAGCCTCTGCATCTATTCTCATTCATAAATTGCCCATTGTAATGTTTAATACTAATACAGCTACAGCAGGACCTTTACTTTGAAATACACCTGGACAGGAACTGGAAAGAACTAGAGAAGGAAGTACTGTTCATATTCTGACATCTGCACCTATTCTCATTCATAAATTGCCCATTGTAATGTTTAATACTAGTACAGCTATACAGCAGGACCTTTACTTTGAAATGCACCTGGACAGGAAGTGGAGAGAACTAGAGAAGGAAGTAGCTGTTTTGACTGTTCCTTCTTTCCTCCCTTCCTTCCTTCCTTTCTTCCTTCCTCCTTCTCTCTTTCTTTCCTCCCCCTTACCTCCCATCCTCTTTTCCTTTCTCCCTCCTTCTTTCCTCCCTCCCTCCTATTTTCTTTCTTTCCTTCCTTCCTTTTTTCCTTTGTCCTTCCTTCCTTTTGTCTGTCCTCCCTCCTTCTCTCTTTCTTTCC